>NC_133536.1:208286735-208586735 GCF_048544455.1 Silene latifolia | reverse complement strand
TTCTCATGTCAAATACACAGCACTTCTAGCTGAGTCCAGATAACATATATATAGCTTATGAGATATGAAAACCGGTTAATGTAATCAATCTTCGTAGGACGAAAAGAAGTTTCAAGTATGGAAATAAGAAGAATGGTCCTCCTTATTTGAGGGTATGGAGGACAACCTCCCGAAGAACGCAAATATTTCTCGTATATAAGCGTTATATTATGGCAGTGTCATATTTGTGACTAAATAAAAAGTCAATATTTATTTATTTCAAAAATTCCTAATCTCACTACTCCAAAGATAAGGAAATACTATGTTTATTATTATATTACTAAAAAAAATCAAAATTTCCTAATCCTAATAGATTCTTTGGGAAAAAAAACTTATAAAACCACTCCTTTGTTGGATTATTGTATTAACTATTGTATTCACCTCAACGATTCTTTGTATCTGACGTGCTAAACTTAGATAAACAAGTTTTTCAAGGGTTTAAAAGCATTACATCGTCTAATTTTCTCGTCACACTTCCAAATCTTAATTACTCTTCACTAATTTTACCTATAATTGCTTCTTTAGTCAATGGAAATTGTTCTTCAGGAGACATCACCATTATTAGAACATCGTAATATGACATTGTAATATTCGTTATTGTATTCGTAATTCGTGGTTTGTACATCGTCACATAGTGCTTTATATACTTGACTAATACATAATATTTACGGAAGGGAATCGATATAACGGTAACATAATATTTACAACGACTATATAATCCGTCAAATATGGCAATGAATATGTGGTTGCCTCGATTGGAGCTGTGATTGAGCCGTGGAGTTGTAGAGGACCGTTGCCTGCGTAATCCCCCTTCCCCCCTCCTCAAGTTGGTGGATGACACGTCAAGTGAAGATGGAACTATAGACTCGACTTTATCATCAGAAGAGTTTCTAGAAGAACATGTTCCTTGGTTATCTGAAATTACTATACCTGGACTAATTCCGAATTTGGATAGTTTGTTCTTCAATCCGACTAATCTCGATATTCTTGTACACTTTTTTGTTGATATACCTACCGTGTGATTTAATCTTTTTTTATGCCGCTTGATTTTTCAACCCGAGTTTGGTTGACTTTTCCCTTACAACAGAGGAAAAAAAAAAAAAAAAAAAAAAAAAGATTTGTTAAGCCTTGTATTGAGCCAAACACAAGTCTTTTTGTAGTTGGATGGCACATAACATCTTGACTTTTCAAGTCTACTTATTTTCCCTAAATAAGTCTTGTAAATAAGTCATATGGCCATTTGTATATGCCGTTTAAAATAAGCAACTTTAGTTAACAAAATAAAATATCAGAATTTATATTAATTGGTGTTTTGATTTAACAAATTTAAGAGTAATAATGCATAATTGCATCAAGTTGTCAATACTATATATTAAATCCAGAAACCAAAGGATTTCCATGTAATTAAAGAAAGTTATACAAATTAATTATACTATATAGTTTTAAATCACTAGCACCGTGTGATGGACCCGATTAAGGGATCTCAATGCAAATATTATATAGTTTGGGTTAAAATTAAATTATATAAAAGTTTGGTCATTTTCCTAAATATTTGTAAGAAACTAAAATATGGTCAATTTCCTTAAAATAAAATAATTAACTAAGATGGTCAATTTCAAGGAAACTGAAAGAAAGAAGATGCTTGGTAATTTTCCTAAATATTTATAGAAGACTAGAAGATGGTCAATTTCTTTAAAATAAAATAATTAATTCGTATAAACATGTTCACTTATGCTATTAGTTATTATCATCATAAAATTATATATTAAATTTAAAATCTATGCAATTTTATTAAACTTTATAGTTTATTAGATGTATAGAGATGTTAATTATTTAACATACAAAAATATAATATAAGTAAGTTATAAATAATTCAAGTTAGATTCCATAATATATAATATTGCATAATTGTTTCGATTTGATTTAATGCATATATGTAATATATTTATATAAATATTTAATCCTCTTAAAATTGCATGTTTAAATAGTAAAAGTAATTTCGTCAGTAAAGAAAAGAATTGTAGTAACATTGGATATAGCTATATGATAGTAATCACTCATTTGAATAGTAAAAGTAATAATATTATCAAATGACGTTAGTGAAAGTGGTAGAAACAACAACGAGAGTAGTGAAATAATCAATATTAATGCGGCAATAGTGAAAGTAACAATAATTATGGCGGGAGTAGTGAAATTATCAATATTAAAGCGGCAGTAGTGAGAGTAACAAGAATTACGGCGGGAGTAGTGAAAGTAACAATGATTACGGACAAGTAGTGAAATGTTATTACTATTGTTTCATTAATAAGAGTAAAATATTAATAGCGGGAGTAGTGAATTTGTCTCAAAATTTATTTCATTGTAATTTTAGGATATGTCATAAAAAAGTATATTAATAATAAATTTATGGTTATCCAACTTTAAGTAATTTTATTTAATGAATAAAAAAATGAATGGTAAGTAGAGGTATTCGCCCGGCACCAATACTAGTTAATTCTAATAATTGGTTGGAGTTGTATCACAAGCGATGCCTTTAACGACACATCACTCCTCATCAATTGTGGGCTTCCGGTGTCCACCCAATCTAAATCCCTCTCCGACGGTCGTGTATGGCAGAGCGATGACGACCCTGATTTCGCTCAGTCTGACCTCAACACCGTCTCAACTAGCTTCTCAGAGAATGCTGATGACCTGCCATACAAAGTAGGTCGGGTATTTTGGTCTGATATCACCTACACCTTCACTCTCACCCCAGGCCCGAAATTCTTACGCCTCTACTTCTTCTCTAATATTTCCTACAAAAATACTCTTCCTCGCCAATTTTCGACATCTCTCTTTGCTAATAGCTTCACTCTATTAGACAACTTCAATCCTTTCCTCAACTCACAAGGGAAACCATTTATTATAGTTGAATTCCAAATTATTATAGACAATGGTGAAAATAATCTAAACTTAATCTTCTCTCCAGGTGTAATCAGTAACGGGTACGTGAACGGTATAGAAATTGAATCCATTCCAGATGGTTTGTACTTAGACGAGTCCAACCTAATGTATAGCTATGTCAATAATCCAAAAATTGGATACTCATTTCAAAAGAATTCGACCGCATTCCAGACAGCTTATAGGTTAAACGTGGGAGGGGATATTGTGGATGAGAGGAACGACAACCCAGGGGGAATGAAACGTAAATGGGACGCAGACGAAGACTACGTAGTCGGGGAATGAGGCGTAAAGTTGGAACCAGATCCAAACTGGATGAGCTCAAAGAATAACAACAGCACAAACGCGGCGCCTAAGATAGTATACGGGACGAGTAGGAGTTTGGGAAACAACTCGGCTGATGTAAATTGGAAGCGGAACATTACGTGGATGTTCGAGGTGGACCCGGGGTTTGATTATGTGATGAGGCTTCATTTATGTGAGTTGAGTGCGACAAAAGTTGGAGAGAGGGTGATGGAAGTGTATATTGATGGCATCCTGGTGGAGCAGTATATTGATATTTTGGAGGAGGCTGGAGGGTTTGGTATTCCAATGCACACGGATTATGTTATAACTGTCCTCCCTGCTGATAATCCTACTAATGCTTCAAAGGTTGATCTTTTCTTAACCCTCCATCCTAGCCTTCGCAAGTAAGTATATTTAAACCACTTATCATACTTCTACCTTCTCCTTTATCTTTTTTCCTAGCTGCCAACTAAAAAAAAAAAAAAACTTCTCCTTTATCTTATCTTTAAAATCAATAACAAGTTTAGAGAGTAAACTACATTTGAAGGACCCAAACTAACATGTTATGAAACTTTAAGGACCTAATATACTATTGCGTGGCTTTAAGTAGACATGACAAAGCTGACCTAACCCGAATGATCCGACTCGATAAGGGTGACCCGAGACCCGAAAATGACCCGAACTTGCAGGACCCGAAACAAGAATTGACCAGACCGACCTAGACCCGACCCGAAACTTGATTGACCCAATGTTGACCCAACCCGAAACGACCTAACCCATAATTGACCCGATTCAAAATGACTTAAATGATCCAAAATTACCCGAAATGACAAGTATATATAGGTAGCGTTTATATATTGATGATTGATTGATATACATTTGTTGAATATATAGGAGTTATATTGTAATCAAATGTATAAAATTCATTGGAATGAAAGATGTATTTATATATATTGGTAGCGTTTATATATTGATGATTGATTGATTGATTGATATTTATATTGATTCATTGCATTTGTTCTATTTTTGTTCTGTTTGTTTAGTCTTACAGATGTTTCGTTGAGTGGGTTGGAGATCTTGAAGTTGAGCGACAGAGCAGGAAATCTTGCAGTTCCTAATCCACCTTACACAGGCGCTAAAAGTTTAATCCCTAGGACTGCTATTATTGTTATAGGGAGTGTCATTGGCGGTTTACTACTAGTTTATGTTGTTCTACTTGCTCTGTTTCGACGCAGACTACAGTATAAGAAGCTATTTACATCTACCAACACGTCTAGACCGTCCATACAAACCGATCTTTGTCGACGTTTCTCGTTGACCCAGATAAGGGTTGCCACTCGTGACTTCGATCAAAACTTAATCATCGGCCGGGGCGGGTTTGGAAAGGTGTACAAAGGTTGCATAGATGGTGAAGCCACTCATGTGGCTGTCAAACGACTAAACCCAACATCCAAACAGGGGGAGCAAGAGTTCCTTACTGAAATTGAGATGCTCTCAAAACTCCGTCACAAACATCTGGTGTCCTTGATCGGGTATTGTGACGAAAAGGGAGAGATGATATTGATATACGAGTACATGCCCCGTGGCACTCTTCGCGACCACTTAAATTACAGGGACGCTAAAGAAACATGCAAAAATGAAGTATTATCATGGAAGCAACGTTTGACAATTTGCCTAGGATCGGCTCGTGGGCTAGAATATCTCCATGGGGGAACACAACAGTTGATCATTCACCGTTATGTCAAGTCCACTAATATTTTGCTCGATGACAAGTGGACCGCCAAGGTGTCAGACTTTGGGCTCTCGAAAGTGGGTCCTGCAAGTGACACAGGAGTGGGCCATGTTAGCACTACTGTTAAAGGTAGCTTTGGGTATTTGGATCCTGAGTATTATCAACGTGGACAATTAACTGAGAAGTCGGATGTTTATTCATTTGGAGTCATGTTATTTGAAGTCCTATGTGCCCAACCAGCTGTTGAACTTAACCTTCCTAATGTTCGAGCTTGCTACACAACAGGGATCCTCTACACTATAGTTGATCCTACTCTAACGGGTCAAATCACACCCGAGTGTCTAAGTAAATTTGGGGAGATTGCAGAGTTGTGTATAAGGGCTAATCGCGATGAACGTCCATCAATGAGGGACGTAGTATTGAGTTTAGAATTCATGCTAACACTTCAACAAACCGCGGAGAACACGGGTGACGTTAGTCTAATGGTGGATTTTACGACTAGAAGTAATGCTACTTGTGGTGGTGAAAATGTTTGCGAAAGTAGAGCAGTTGGTGTTGATACTCAAGAGTCGATTGTCGCTAGTAATACTGCTGTTACAAATTCTCATATGGAGATCAAGTCGGGTTCAGTCTTTTCTGAGATCTTTGATCTACGGGCTAGATGAAACTTTGCCGTCCGTCCTTGTAAGCCTATATTTTTTTAGATGAAATCTTTACATTATTTTACAATATGATGATGCTTGTGTCAACATATATTTATATAGTAAAATCTAAATAAAATTACAATTATATTTTAGAAGAAGATAAACTTTATGCTTTACATAGTATCTGTAATAATTTATTTATTCATATCCCTCTTTGTTAATTTCTCAGACAAACTAATAAGACGAGTTTACTACGGTGTGAAGTTTTTGGTGTAATGGATTTAAAAGTGTTGTTGGGTTGGCCTGGAAACATTATGCAAGGAAGTCTTTTGCTACAAGGAAAGCCCACCTTTATGGACAAGCAACTAATAAGATGAGTTTATTTGCCACTTTTCCGCAATTTCTAATATATAACATATAAAATAATCATGTAAGATTTTACTTAAATTGTCTAGTCGAATATATTATAAATATCAAATTTTTATAATTTTTAATAGTATGTAAATAAAAGTATGAAAAAAAGAAAACGAGCATTAATGTATATGTATAAAGCAAACATAAAGAGTTCAGTGAAACGGAAGAAGTAAGAAATACGGAGCACTTGTGCGGAAGAAATGAGGGCGCGTCACAAATCTCAATGTGCCACTCGCTCCCAGGACAACATTCCAACGTCGGTTTTTGTGAAGTATTATGTTATGTTATTTGAATAATTCTATACTTTTTGTATTTACTTAATAGTTAGGGTGTGTTTGGATAATAAAAGTGGAGGGAAAGGGAGGGGAGGGGGAAGGAGGGAAGAGAAAGGGAGAGAAGGGAAGGAGAGGGGGAATGTAGTGTGGTTGTTTGGATACAATTTCCCTCCAAATCTTGCCTATTATGGAGAGATTTTGATTAGGTTTAGAGGAGGGAAATTGGATCCCTTCAAATCTCTCCCCCTCCATTTCCCTCTACTCTCATTTGCTATCCAAATAAGGGATTTTAAATTCTCTATTCTCCCTCCCTTTCTTTTCCTTCCAAATACCCCAATCCAAACACACCCTTAATGGGGTTTATCTATGATATCATAATTTAGAATTACTTTTTAGGGCTCGCTTGGAATGAGAGTAACTATTAAGGGGGTAATAGGCTTAAATGAACTAGAAAATGGAGGAAAGTGATGGAGGTTGGAGATAGAAATGGAGGAAGATAGTGTAATAGTGTAACACCCCCATATTACGAGGAGCCTTAACTAGGCCTACCTTAGTATATAAGGCCGTTACCATCTCGGTTGCCCGAGGTAAGTAATGATCAAAAGTCGATAAAAGAACAATTATAATTAAATTACAAGCATTACAACCAACTTAACAAGATAAAGATACAACTCGTCGGCTACATCTATTACTATCATAACTCGTGAAGACTCATCCCTGCCCGGACTCCAGCTGTCAACCATCGACACATGGGTTCGTCAACTACGTTCTCGTAACGTCCAACACATGAAGCTTTCTTGCTCTCCAGGTTTCCGTCAATTTGATAATCGATTTTACCCACCAAGCATTTTTCGAATCCATTCCTTGGTAACACTCGAGTTGCGTTTGATTGCCACGGCATTGGTTGGAGACTTCCTAATTCATTTGTTCTTCCAAACCTCAAGAAACTATATTTCAGTTTGTTCGATTACGCATATTTAAGAAGGTTATTAAGTTGTTGCCCGTCGCTTGAAGACTTGTCCTTGAACCTTTATCATCCTAAGGAAAGTGTCGTATTAATCACAAGTAAGAGTTTAAAACGATTACATATAAAATTAGAAGTAGGGAAATCGATCCGTGATGTTATTATTGATACTCCAATATTAGAACAATTGAATTATTGTTCTAATTATATATTATCAATGCATATGCTGAATTCGATTTCAAATGTCGACCCGAGGTTGGGTGGACTCTTACCCGGAAACTATGTAAATGCTTCCGATCGACTTTATGTCGGCATTTGAGTAATATATTGACTTTTCCCCTAAATAAGTCTTGCAATGAGCCAAACACAAGTCTTGACTTTTCAAGTCTACTTACCCTCGAACTTTAATAAGCAACTTTAGTTGACATTTGTATATGCCGTTCTCTTAACAATAAGCAACTTTAATTGACAAAATTAATAAAACATTAGAATATCAAGTCTTCGATCTAATAATGAGCCAAACACAAGTCTTTTAGTAGTTGGGTGGCACATTAACATCTTGACTTTTCAACTCTACTTATCCTCAACCTAACTGTGTCCATTTGTATATGCATCAAGTTGTTAATTAACTAAATAAAATATCAGAATTTATATTAATTGGTGTTTTGATTTAACAAATTTAAGAGTAATAATGCATAATTGCATCAAGTTGTCAATACTATATATTAAATCCAGAAACCAAAGGATTTCCATGTAATTAAAGAAAGTTATACAAATTAATTATACTATATAGTTTTAAATCACTAGCACCGTGTGATGGACCCGATTAAGGGATCTCAATGCAAATATTATATAGTTTGGGTTAAAATTAAATTATATAAAAGTTTGGTCATTTTCCTAAATATTTGTAAGAAACTAAAATATGGTCAATTTCCTTAAAATAAAATAATTAACTAAGATGGTCAATTTCAAGGAAACTGAAAGAAAGAAGATGCTTGGTAATTTTCCTAAATATTTATAGAAGACTAGAAGATGGTCAATTTCTTTAAAATAAAATAATTAATTCGTATAAACATGTTCACTTATGCTATTAGTTATTATCATCATAAAATTATATATTAAATTTAAAATCTATGCAATTTTATTAAACTTTATAGTTTATTAGATGTATAGAGATGTTAATTATTTAACATACAAAAATATAATATAAGTAAGTTATAAATAATTCAAGTTAGATTCCATAATATATAATATTGCATAATTGTTTCGATTTGATTTAATGCATATATGTAATATATTTATATAAATATTTAATCCTCTTAAAATTGCATGTTTAAATAGTAAAAGTAATTTCGTCAGTAAAGAAAAGAATTGTAGTAACATTGGATATAGCTATATGATAGTAATCACTCATTTGAATAGTAAAAGTAATAATATTATCAGCGACGTTAGTGAAAGTGGTAGAAACAACAACGAGAGTAGTGAAATAATCAATATTAATGCGGCAATAGTGAAAGTAACAATAATTATGGCGGGAGTAGTGAAATTATCAATATTAAAGCGGCAGTAGTGAGAGTAACAAGAATTACGGCGGGAGTAGTGAAAGTAACAATGATTACGGACAAGTAGTGAAATGTTATTACTATTGTTTCATTAATAAGAGTAAAATATTAATAGCGGGAGTAGTGAATTTGTCTCAAAATTTATTTCATTGTAATTTTAGGATATGTCATAAAAAAGTATATTAATAATAAATTTATGGTTATCCAACTTTAAGTAATTTTATTTAATGAATAAAAAAATGAATGGTAAGTAGAGGTATTCGCCCGGCACCAATACTAGTTAATTCTAATAATTGGTTGGAGTTGTATCACAAGCGATGCCTTTAACGACACATCACTCCTCATCAATTGTGGGCTTCCGGTGTCCACCCAATCTAAATCCCTCTCCGACGGTCGTGTATGGCAGAGCGATGACGACCCTGATTTCGCTCAGTCTGACCTCAACACCGTCTCAACTAGCTTCTCAGAGAATGCTGATGACCTGCCATACAAAGTAGGTCGGGTATTTTGGTCTGATATCACCTACACCTTCACTCTCACCCCAGGCACTTCGTATATTTGGTCTTTTAATGGTTATAAGGACTATCTTATACGGAGTAGTACTTTTAATGCCATTACTCGAATTATATATAGTATAACACAAAGGGTATATATTGTCAAATACTCATTTATTTGACCAAGACTAACATTGATTGCGTACCATGTAACTGATTCTTTCATACTATGCATTAATTACTCAACTTCATGGAAAGTTAACTCTCAATTTATAATCATACTTCAGAGTACTTGCTACTTACGGAGTATTATATATTGATTTGTTGGTAATACTTGGCTAAATATATATATATTGATTTGTTGCACTTATTCTCTCTGTTTGTCTAGTGTTACAGATATATCGCTGAGTGGGTTGGAGATTTTGAAGTTGAGCGATACAGCAAGAAATCTTGCAGTTCCTAATAACGGTACTAACACAACTTCACTCAATCGAACTCCAACATCTAAAACTTCAATCCGTAAGACTATCATTGTTATTGGAGGTGCCATTGGTGGTTTACTACTAGTTTCTGTTTTTCTATTTGCTTTGTTTCGACGCAGAATACAATATAAGAAGCTATTTACATCGGCCAACTCGTCTAGACCGTCCTTATCAACCGATCTTTGTCGACGTTTCTCGTTGACCCAGATAAGGGTTGCCACTCATGACTTCGATCAGAAATTAATCATAGGCAGGGGTGGTTTTGGAAAGGTGTACAAAGGTTGCATAGATGGTGGAGCCACTGATGTGGCTGTCAAAAGACTAAACTCGACATCCAAACAGGGGGAGCAAGAGTTCCTGACTGAAATTGAGATGCTTTCAAGACTACGCCACAGACACTTGGTGTCCTTGATCGGGTATTGTGACGAAAAGGGAGAGATGATATTGATATACGAGTACATGCCCCGTGGCACCCTTCGCGACCACTTAAATTACAGGGACGCTAAAGAAACGTGCAAAAATGAAGTATTACCATGGAAGCAACGTTTGAAAATTTGCCTGGGATCGGCTCGTGGGCTAGAATATCTCCATGGGGGCAACAAACAGTTGATCATTCATCGTGATGTCAAGTCCACTAATATTTTGCTCGATGACAAGTGGACAGCTAAGGTGTCAGACTTCGGGCTCTCGAAAGTGGGTCCTGCAAGTGACACAAGTGACATAGGAGTGGGCCATGTTAGTACTATTGTTAAAGGCAGCTTTGGGTATTTAGATCCCGAGTATTATCAACGTGGACAATTAACTGAGAAGTCGGATGTTTACTCATTTGGAGTCATGTTATTTGAAGTCCTATGTGCCCGACCCACAGTTAAACTTAACCTTCCTAATGTTCGGGCTTGCTACACAAAAGGGATCCTATACACTGTAGTCGATCCTACTCTAACAGGTCAAATCACATCGGAGTGTCTAAGTAAATTTGGGGAGATTGCAGAGTTGTGTATAAGGGCTAATCGAGATGAACGTCCCTCAATGAGGGACGTAGTATTGAGTTTAGAATTCATGCTAACACTTCAACAAACCGCCGAGAACACAGGTGACGTTAGTCTAATGGTGGATTTTACGATTAGAAGTAATGCTACTTGTGGTGGTGAAAATGGTGCTTCGACAATTTCATTTGGGGAAAATGTTTGCGAAAGCAGAGCAGTTGGTGTTGATACTCAAGGGTCGATTGTGGCTAGTAATACTGTTGTTACAAATTCTCATATGGAGGTCAAGTCGGGTTCAGTCTTTTCTGAGATCTTTGATCTACGGGCTAGATGAAATTTTGCCGTCCGTCCTTGTTAGCCTATATTTTCTATGCATATACAAAAAAAAATCTACTTGCTCTCATAAACTGTAATTATATGTATTATGTAATGATTTTTTTCAACTTGTTTGAATGGATTATGTTGCAGAGATTTCAACGTTGCAACATGATTTTTTCAAATTTTGTCGTCCGTCCCTGGTTGTACTCCCTCCGTCCCGTTTATTTATTTACCTTTGATTAAACATTATGACACGAAGAATTACATTTTGGTTCAGTATAAATCTTTACAATATGATGATGCTTGTGTTAACATATATTTATATAGTAAAATCTAAATAAAATTACAATTATATTTTAGAAGATGATAAACTTTATCCTTTACATAGTATCTGTAATTTATTTTATTTTTTGAGGTATAGTATCTGTAATTTATTTATTAATATCCCTCTTAGTTAATTTCACAAACAAACTAATAAGACGAGTTTAATATGGTATAAAGCAAATGTAAAGAGTTCACTGAAACGGAGGAAGTAAGAAATACGGAGCACTTGTGCGGCAGAAATGAGGGCGCGTCACAAATCTCAATGTGCCACTCGCTCGCGGGACGACAATCCTACGTCGGTTTTTGTGGAGTATTATGTTATTTGAATAATTCTATACTTTTTTGTATTTACTTAATAGTTAGACCCTATTCTTTTGATTTTAAAGTCACTTAATTTAAATTCACTTTACATTCTATAAGTTCAGTTCAGATCAGATCTTATAAGTTCAGTTCAGATCCTATAAGTTCGATTCGATTCGATCCTATAAGTTCACTCGTTCGAGATCCTATAAGTTCAAATCGTTCGATTCGATTCTATAAGTTCGATTCGATTCGGATCGATATAGGACCCTTTTGCACCCTTTTTCCCCTCTATTTTCATGCATTTCGACTCCATTTGAGTCGGTTTTGTACTTCCTTTCTCTAATTTCTTGTCCCGATTCCCTTTACTATGACACTGTGGCCCCATTGCAGAAATTGAGGCGGGAACGGGCGAAATGAAGCTAGGAAGACGGGATTACTAAGCTACGCATGAAAGATGAGGGAAATGATGCTGAGAAGTATTCCCAGCCGGTAGGCCGGCAGCCGGCCAGCCGGCTGGGAGTACGTATATATGTGGAAATGAAGGAAGAAGCAAGGAAGGAGCATCCCCAAATGGTGGTGGCCGGGCGGCTAGCCATACTGGGAAAACACATGAGCTGAGGAAACACAAGAAATGAAGAAAGTTACAGGAATGTCCCAGCCGGTCAAATGACCGGCAGCCGGCCAGCCGGCTGGGAAGTTCCTGTAACTTTAATTAAAAGTTGTCATTTTGAAGCATGAGTAGTCCCAGCCGGCAGGTCGGCAGCCGGTCCACCGGCTGGGAACGCGTATATTAGTGAAATGTGACAAATTGACTTGGAAGCGATGTCCCAGCCGGAAGGCCGGCAGCCGGCCCACCGGCTGGGAATGCATTTATGAAGGATTTGATAATTGGGTGTCCTCCCAGCCGGGTGACCGGCGGCCGGTCTTCTGACCGGCTGGGAGTCTTCTGTAAGTTTCCTAAAAAATTCATTTTTAGCACGTTTTTCCAGCCGGGTGACCGGCGGCCGGTCTCCTGACCGGCTGGGAGTGTCCCGATGCCTAATTTACACGAGAATCACCCCTTTTCATCTCATTATTTCGCATCCTTCCTTCTCTCTTCTCTCACTCTAACCCTAACCCCCCTCCCTCATTCCCACCAACAACCACCCCCTACCACCACCCTACCACCATCAAACCCACAACAACCTCTTTCCTACCCCTAACCCTCCATCAAATCACAAAAAAATGGCCCCAAAGAAAAGAGTGAGAAAGGGGGATTTGGCACTTCAACAAGCGGAGGCGGTGGCGGCGGCGGCGACCGACAGGAGCACCGATCCCGACTTCCCGGATGTCCAATTCACTTCCATCACCATGAAAGGTAAATTTGTTTTATTCAAGAGACGCCCCATTGCCCCCACCCGATTTATTGATAGACAATCCATGCGGGAGTTAGGGCTAGACCAAGTTACTCTTGAATTGTTTGAGGGGGTAGGAATGAAATTGATGTATGGAATACATGAGAAAACCTATGCCCGTCTCACTTGGGAGTTTTTGAGCTCCCTTCGTCTTGACAAGCATCGCCAAACCCAAAAGGTAGCCTTTTTGCATTTACGATTGATGAACAAGGACTACTCCTTGACCCTCCCGACCTTTGCTTCCCATTTTGGGCTTGACACAAGCCCTCCACACAAGGCACCCGAGACCTTTGACCATGGGGCCTTATGGAAGGCTATTACGGGTTTAGATGATGTTCCGGGGGTCAAGAGAGCCGCTAACACTGTCCATAACACGGCTATTCGGGTTTGGCATCGGTTTATGGGGTGGACTGTTTTTGGCCGTGAGGAAAATCACAATTTCTGAACGGAGGAGTTGGAAATTCTCGGCTCTTATCTTCGTTCCAACCCCACTACATTCAAAATTGACATTGCCCACCACTTGGCCCTTACATTGCAAAGACTTAGCAACTCTCCGGCTTCTTCGACGGCAGTTGTCGTGGGTGGACTCATCACCCATTTGATTAAGAGGCTCAATCGGAGAGTCACCTTGAGTGGGATGCGTTATATGATTGGTGATACGATGCTTTTCAAGAACTATATCCACCACAACCTCGGTTGGTTGAAAACCAACCCGAATGATGGCCTTGACTATTGGCAAATTCGGGTGGATGGTGTTGACAGAAATTCTATCCCTCTTCCCAACCCCGACAAGATGAAAGTAGTGCCTAACTCGGAGTATTATTTGCTTGAAATTGAAAACCTTGAAGACCCCTCTATTCCCCAACAAATTAACCCAAATCTTCGGTATACTCGTGGCCGACCTATCATTCCCGCAAGGTCTACCTTGCGGTATGCCACACCTTCTACTCCTTTTGTCCCCGGGCCCTTCCAATAAGGAGAGGGCTCCTCTAGTCACCAACCAATGCAACCACCCCCTCTCCACGCCGACCTCGTTTCCTTCATGGAGGAGATGAAACTTAATATGGCAAGCGCCGCAAGTGAGCGGCATGGGCTTCAACAAAGACTCGACCGGATTTACTACGACCATTCCCTTGGTCAATTCCCGGTTTACGATGACATGATGAGGCACCAATACAAGCACCCCTCCGGCCTTCACCCTTCTTACTATTTATTCCCGGATGGCGGACATCCGGAAGATGGGAGGATCCTTTACGGAGATATTAATTTGCGGCCCGACTACTATAGCGCCCCGGTCTTTCCCACCCCGCCTACAACTCAAGGGGAGGGACATGACACGAGGTGGTTCGGGGGCGCCCCTTCTATCTTCACTGAGGGCGGGTCTAGTGGTGCCGGAGGGAACCCGGAGATGTTTGTCGGCATGAGCTCGGGGATGGAGGATTTTAGTTCGGATGTCGCTTTGAACACGGACGATTTCATCCGTGAGTCCGAGTTCGGGGCGACTCAAGGTGATGGTGATGATGATGATGGAGATGGTGATGGAGACGGTGATGGTGATGACGACTACGAGTAGAGCCTAGTAATGAGGGCCCCACTCCCTCTCTTTCAATCCAAAATGACGAGTATGCCTCTTCCCTTAATCCAAATTACCTCATTCACGTTTAATTTTCCGCATGCATTTAGTTGTTAGCTCATTTAGTTGCATTCATATAGGTTGCATTAGATTTCAATTTGTATTATATTGTTACATTTAGTAATTGCATTCACTTAGCATAAATTGCATTGTAATTTAAATATTACATGTAGAACAGAGCATGCATTGCATTCTTATTCTAAAAATCACAAAAAAAAAATGAAAAAATGACAAAAACCACCAAAAACATGTTAATTTTTTTCCCTAATATGCCCTCCCATGTCTTTAAATAAGTGTGGGGAGGGCCCAAAAAAAAAAATGAGAAAAACCCAAAAACATGTCTGTTCATTTTAATTTCCAATTCCTAACACGTGGAAAATTCTGTTATGGAGAATCATCACGAGCACACTCTCGGTAGGAAAAGAGTTCTATAAGCGACACATGGAGATTGATATTCTTTGTGGTTTGTGTGGGGAGAATCAAGTATGTATGGAGACCGTTGAACATCTATTTCGGGATTGCGAGGTATCGGCCAGGATTTGGGCAGGTTCAGGCTTAGGCATTAGGGTGGACGGTGCAATTACTGCCAACATGACTGACTGGCTCATTGACTGGGTTCGTTATCTTGGGCGTCAGGAGGATGGACAAACGAGAGTCATAAACTTCATTGCTATAATATGGGGTTTATGGACTGTTAGAAATAAGGTCAAGTTCGACGGAATGACTAAGAATCCCCATATCCTAGCGGATTTTTTGTTTGGATTGGTTAGGGACAGGGTACGCATTTTGACTGATCAGTCAGAAGGAAAGGGTATGAAGAGATGTGTTGGAAGGGACTTGGGGGAAATGCCTGAACAAAGAAGGAGGGAGTTACGAAGTGGATGTCCAGTCCAACTAATTGGTAAGCCGGACAGGTGCGATACCATTCGAGTGAAAGTGGATGCTGCGTGGGACCGGACTTATAAGGCGGCCTTTGGATGGGTGGCCTATAATAGCCGGGGGCGAGAATGTAGGCAAAGATAGGTTAAATCTAGAGCTGAATCAGCTTTACAGGCAGAAGCGTTGGGGGTACGGGATGTGCTCTTGTGGGCGAAATCTGAGGGGTGGTTACATTTAGATATCTCGTCGGACTGTCTACAACTCATAAATGCGATCGAAGGAGTCGACAAAGTGGATCATATGATTGCCAGCGTAATGGAAGATATACATGGACTCGCAAGTTCTTTTCATTGTTTATGTTTTACTTTTATTCCGAGACATCTTAATAGTGTAGCGCACGGCTTGGCTAGGCAAGCCATTAAAATGTAGCACCTTTCTTTACAGCTGTCAAAAAAAAAAAAAAAAAAAAAAAACATTTTAATTTCCTCCACACATTTATTTCCATTTGAAGTAATGTAAATAAATAAGTGTGGGGAGGAAATTCATATCTTAAAAACCAACAAAAATATGTCTTTTTAATTTTTCAAAAACAAAAATCAAAAAAATATGTTCATTTCTTTTTGTTATTCACTCCCTATGCTTTTGTCCATTGAGGACAATGTACATTTCAAGTGTGGGGAGGGAAATATCCACTCTTGTGAATATTTGTTTATATTTGTAAATGCTTATAAATTAGATAAAATGCCTAAAAATTGAAAAATTTCTGAAAAATTCAAAAAAATTTGCATTGTATATATATGTTTTGTCTAACCTTTGGCATGGCGCATTGACCACTTGAGGCAAAAAGGAGCTAGAAGACCGCTTGGTATAATCCTTCCTATCTCTTACTCCTTTTACTATTCTTTCTTTTTGGTATCTTGGATATTTTGAAGGAGAATGGGAATTTTGTTGCCTTGAGTGTCTCCTTGGGAGACCGTTTGGATTGTTGGTGTTGATGTGCTGCTAGGATTAGCCAACTTGTTGCACGTTTCATTTCATGTTTGTTTAAATTTCCGCATGCATTTGTTCACATGTAAATATATGTTGTATTTCCTTCATTTTGCATTGAGTTTGTATATAAATTTTTAAGGCAGAACATGGTCAAGGAAGGGAACCAAGTACCCTCATGATGAGCTAATGTGCCCAATTGTGCCTTTCCCCTCCTCGTGACTCGCACCCGTGGCCTTTTAGTTAGCCGAGGAAGGAGGGCTTGACAAATGAGTTTAGACCGATCTTGTGAGACCGAGGGCCGTAGACTAGACCTTTGGCTCGACCTAGCTACTCAAAGGTAAGGGTAGAGCCTCCTAGGGTGGGTACATTCATACCCCGCCCTCATCTAGGTTCGAGAGTAGGTCTCCTCGTGAGGCGTGTCACATCACTACGCATAAGTGTGTCGCATCGTCCTTAGACCATGAAATTGCATTACATTTTTGTGCACATGATATGAAGCAAAAATCAGTTTTTATGAACCTCACTTAGCCAAATAGCCTTGTTTTCTCCCCTACATCGTTCCCCTTTTTGATTCACCCCCTTTGAGCTTAGCCTTTTCATTTGGCAAACCCACCTAAAATAGCTACATTCCCATAACCACCCTTCCTTAATCAAGAATTGGTCGGTTTTTGTAGTTGTGTTGTAGGAGGTGATTTGGGTCGTGACGGTGGATGGCTTGCACGTCCACTAGGGTCGGATTTCGTTGTGAATTTGGTTTTGTACATAAATAAGAGGTTAAAAAATTGTAATGAAAAGCAAAATAGAAAAGTGAAAATGTCGTGAAAAAAAAAAAAAAAATAGTGAGTCATGTTGTATATATGTTATAAAGAAAAGAAAAAGGCAAGCAACACCCCTCCTCATCATTAAATGGGGTAGAAAAAGCCGTTGCTAAATAAAAAGGGCAAATTGATGTTTTTCCAATGATGGGTCGGGTTTACACATTTTTTGCATGGCTTGGAAAATCGAGCCGTTGTTACGGTGTAGACGTTACCACTTGTTGAAATAAAAGGAGTTTTATCAAATTTTTCCTACTTGAGTTGGGTTTATGCAATTTTTGCATAGTTTTGGTCATCATTGCTATGTTAGGGCATAGACGTGTCTCATGTGTTGCAATAAGAGATGGGATGTGATGTGTCGACAATTCTTGATTTGAGCCCCACATGTCCAAATGGTGCTTGCACCAATCCCGTTTCGACCTTCTCCTTAGCCCCGTTTTAACCCTTGCTTCATTTCGTGTGCATTCTACCATTGTTGCATTTCGTAGGACATAGGACGATCTTACACATTAGATTGTGGGCACGTTTTCGCTAGTTGAGTTAGTTGAGTGATTTTGGTTACTATTTTTCACAAAAATCACCCTGTTCTTCATTGAGTGACGAGTGAAAACCGTGAGGATGTCGTTGCCTTGGTCCCCTTAGTCTTGGGCCCTTTGGTTGAATCTTGTGTCGGTTTTGTAATTCTCGGCAGTCTTGCCCTTTCTCCCCTTTCCCCGCTCTCGAATTTGTTTCTTGAGCATTGGTCACGCGAGGGTTGCTTTAGTCACGCTTAGGGGGTTGGCACCTCAATTGGCACTTCTGAGACGGTACTCCCGACCAAGACCGTGTTTTGTTGTTTGAAAAATTCGGCCACTTAGATGAGGAAAGTGGATCATTTTGTTAGATGCATTCTATCTATTGATTACGTGCTTTCATGATGGATGTGTCGAAAGTTTTGTAGCAAGACCCAACTTGCCTTGCAATAGGGCACTCTTCCCTCATAAGTGTCAAATTGCGAGTTGAAGGGGCGTTGAGTGCGCTAATACTCGATCGGCTTAGGTAGTAGTTTAGTTGAGTGATGCTTATATTGTGCATCCACTCTCCATTTCTATCATAATAATGCTTTGTACATTGGTTTTGGGACTTACTCGGGGACGAGTAAGGCTCAAGTGTGGGGAGGTTGATATAGGACCCTTTTGCACCCTTTTTCCCCTCTATTTTCATGCATTTCGACTCCATTTGAGTCGGTTTTGTACTTCCTTTCTCTAATTTCTTGTCCCGATTCCCTTTACTATGACATTGTGGCCCCCTTGCAGAAATTGAGGCGGGAACGGGCGAAATGAAGCTAGGAAGACGGGATTACTAAGCTACGCATGAAAGATGAGGGAAATGATGCTGAGAAGTATTCCCAGCCGGTAGGCCGGCAGCCGGCCAGCCGGCTGGGAGTACGTATATATGTGGAAATGAAGGAAGAAGCAAGGAAGGAGCATCCCCAGCCGGTGGCTCGGCGGCCGGCTAGCCGGCTGGGAAAACACATGAGCTGAGGAAACACAAGAAATGAAGAAAGTTACAGGAATGTCCCAGCCGGTCAAATGACCGGCAGCCGGCCAGCCGGCTGGGAGTTCCCCCAAAGGCTCAAAGTCAAGACCAAAGTCAAAGGCGTCCCAGCCGGTCGACCGGCCAAGACTACCTGATGACTTCCAAAGTTTGTTTAAACTTCCAAAGATCTCCCAGCCGGCCAGAGGACCGGCGGCCGGTTGACCGGCCGGGAGTGCAAATGCGTGTTTCAAAAGCCCATTCCAAATTCTATCATAATCCTTGTGGAAACTATAAATACCCCCTCTTAAACCCTTTTGTACACACAACCCTAGATCCAATTTATTTCCCCTTTCAAGTTTAAAAGTTTGCTAATCTATTGTTAATCTTTCCTTAATTAGAGAAGTTCTTCAATTAATTAGTAATTGAATTTGGGTTTGTAAGAAGATTGAAGGTTCTCCTTCTTTATTATTTCTATCCAAATTCATCTTTTGGTATTGAGTTGGTATTAATTCTCTCCCTATTTTCATTTGTTTACATTTTGTTCTTCCTTTAAGTTTGTTTGATTGTTTATGTTAAATGTGTTATATATTCTTATACAATAATACTATAATTAACCTATTGTTTACTCTATACAATTCCTAGTTTGCAAACAAATCTAATCTAATCTAATACATGTAATTGAGTAGTAATTAACTTAATGTCATACGTGATAGGATATTTTTTTGATATGCTTATTATTATTTAACATTATCTATTTTGTTGAGGTGTTTTGCTAATGTTGGAGACTCTGTAATCGCTCGAAAAAAGCTTCCTTTAATAATATAGACTAGATTTAGTGCCCGTGCGATGCACGGGCCCAAATGTAAAATTCTAAAAAGTAAGTTCTATATGTAATTGACCCTTTCATATTAACACAAATTAAACTCGGTGGGTAATTATAATGCAGCGGGACAAACACTCTAACATAAGTTAGCTTTAAATTTCGAGCTTGATTCAGTACCCACAAAGTGTGTAACTTTTCGAGAACTGCATACATTATTACCCATATATAGTTCCACCTAACTTAACGGGATTGTGAAAACAAAGACGTGTTCCCCCGAACATAATGGGAACATAATGCTTTCAACTAAGGATGAGTATTCAGTATTCATGTAGTTCAACTTATTCAAACACCTAATAAGCCGGATAGTGAAAACGAAAAGCACAATTCTTCAAACTTTACAGTTTGAAGCTAGAGTATGTGTCTTTTAAAAGTAAAAGTAAGGATATTGTTGAGTTTTGATTGGGCGAGGTGAGGATTTTAGCAGTGGAGCCAAGATTTGCATTTGCTCCCCTAACGCGTACTCACCAAGCAAACCTTATACTATATATATAGCAGTTTCAGTAAATTCTATAGTGAGTAAACGTGTTTTCAATCATAATCGTCCTAACTAATGGATAAAGATTGAAATTTGTAAATATAAATATAAATGAGTATACTAAAAAAAGAAACAAATACAATTAAACTCAAATTCACCTACGGTCTGGAACGTGAACACGGAGGAAAGCCTTAATTCGAAGGCACCCGTGCCAGAACTTTAATTTTTAGAAAGGGAAGAGTTGAAGCTTTACATATCTACATGGAGTAATATATAGTTAGGTCTTCAATTTTGTAACTTCCAACTCTTTTGTGCACTCTTTGAATACACATTAGAAAAACCCTAATTATTTTGTGCAAGACCATGATATACATATCTACATAGCATATAGTGAATGAAATAATACAACCATAAACAAACTGTTTGAATGGGCGAGATTTTTAATTTGTCACCACCAGTCATTGTCGATCCTGGTAGTTATGCTATACTCATACTACTTAGCACATAAGATCCATACTCCTTCACTCCATCAATTGTACGTAAATATTAAGCAATCAACCCTCCATAATTAATATCAATACCAAAAAAAAATAGAAGAAAAACCTACATAATGCTACGTATATATATGCATTAAAATGTTTCAACATCAACTTAGCTATAATCCAACACTTTATTAATTCAATTCTCTTGTCGATTTATTTTTCAATAACAGTCAACATATATTAATTACATATGCTTTGAAGAGCTTGTGCAAATTAGTTCAGTAGTTTTATGAAGTTCAACCCTTCAAAATCTCATGGGCAAAAATAAAGTTAAAATCAACCTCATAAGTTAATAATTCGTCAAAGTGTATTTTTATGTCCAGGCTTAAATAATTGTATACATATAAGTCAATAAAATGATAAGAACATTCGTATATCCCAAATTAATTATAAAGAAAGATTACAATAATGTATCTAAAGGAAAAGGATTACAATACAACTTTAGATGTTAACTTTAAAAAGTCTTCTGGTAAAACCTTTCATATAGCCCACAAGAATTGTTCCTCCTAGCACAAGTTACTATTAGCCTTGCAAAATACTTCACATAAGACCGTAAAACATTAAGAACAAAGAGGTTAACCAAACATATCCAAAGCTAAAAGATAGCTACCAATTATTGTGTACAGTATCCAACTTTGTATATTACAATTAAAAGTAACCAACTACATATGATAAAACCTAACGTATAAATTATACATGCCAATGTGTCATGTGAATAATAAATAACTGATGCTCCTCTAGATCCAAATTAATTAAGATCTATTAAAACTCCATAAAAAGTAACATCATCTACATACATTTGTACACAAAAAATCAAAAATTAAAGCATTTATGCTACTTACATTAAAATTTAAACGCAATCCTTACTCGAATAATATATTGATTGCTAGATCACCATCGAAATCATAATATGTGTCAACCTAGACATACAATAAATAAGACATGTTAGAAAATTATTTGACAACAACTTAATTCAAAGCAAAAACAAAGTATTAGCAAATTAAAGCTATTATGCTACATCAAAATTTAAACACAATGTAAACATTAAGATTCAAATAATTAGAAAACACCACAATAATGTCAGAAAACAAAAAATCAGAAACATAAAAATAATTTAACGTGAAACGATAATAGTAATTTTTTGAATGAAATTGTATGTATATATATACACACATTATATTGATGAAGGTAATAGTGTTTGTCTAGGTTTCTATATATTAACATATTAATTAATAATTATAATTAATTAATTATATTTGTTAGACCATGGAACAATCGGACATCACGTTCCGTATTTTAGTAGTTGTGGGATACATTTGATTTTTTTGTATTTACGTCAACTATGGAATACAATAATATCTCCATTAAAATATGAGTTTTTGTTTTAGTTTAGGATTCCGTATTAATTAATTTATTGTTCCATATCTTATTTCAATAATTATTAATTTAGGTATTATCTCTTATTTTATTGGTCGAAAGTTGTTGAATAAACTTGGACTCTCTGTAATCGCTCGAAAAAAGCTTTCTTTATTAGATAGATAGATAGATAGATAGATAGATAGATAGATAGATAGATAGATAGATAGATAGATATTGATTGATTGATTGATTTTATGGCAAAGTTATATTTATGACAGTAAATAAAAAGTCAATATTTATTTATTTCAAAAATTCCCAAACTTACTACCTCAAAGATAGAAAATACTATGTTTATTATTTAAAAAATCATAATTTCCGAATTTTCGTGGATTCTTCGGAAACAAAAAAACTTATAAAAGCACCCCATCGTTGGATTAATGTATTACTCGACGATTCTATGTATGTGGACTATACTAAACTTGGGTAAACAAGTTTTTCAAGGGTTTAAAAGAATTACATCGTCTTGTTTTTCTCGTCACACTCCCAAATCTTAATTGCTCTTCACGAGTTTTACGTATAATTGCTTCTTTTGTCAATGGAAATTGTTCTTCCAGAGACGCCATCATTGATTAATCGCAAAAGAGGTAGACCACCCAAGGTTTCGTGCAATGTCCAACACGATGATATACTACCTCATGTTATACCAAGAAGAAAACGGTCAAAAGTAATCAAGCTTACAAAAAATTTTGAACATGAAAAAATCGAGAACTATAACCTACACTCAGGCGTATATGATGGAAAAATAATAAAGGATGACACGTAAAGCGAAGATGGAACTATAGACTCAACTTTATCTTCAGAAGAGTTACTGGAAGAACATGTTCCTTGGTTATCTCAAATTACTATAACTGGACCAATTCCGAATTTGGATAGTTTGTTCTTCAATCCGACTAATCTCGACATTCTTGTACACTTTTTTGATGATATACCCACTGTGTGATTTAATCTTGTAAAACTAAATTGATTATGAACCTGGCTTAATTTAATTATTACAAGATCAGTTTGCGTGTCTTTTAATAATTTAAGACTTAAGGGAAACAAACCCCAAAAACAGCAGTAAAAGGATTATACATCTGATATACTACCAATTCTATAGTTTTTTAGCATTATAATAAAGTTTTTGAGTTTTGTTTTAAAGTTTCTGAGTTTCAATATGAAGTTTCTGAGCTTATTCACTTAAACATTAAGCTCTAAAAAATTACAATAAAACTCAAAAACATTACATATAAGTTTAGTTAAATTTGAGTTTTGACGAAAAAAATATTAAAATCTAACTTATAAACTTTATTATGCTCAAAAAAATACAAATATGCTCAAAAAACAAAAAAATTGGATATAGTACATCCGATGTATGTTCTTTTTCTCCTATAACAGTGAAGGTATTCATTCTCCAATGTTCAAACTATTCCAAAAAGAGTTCCAATAACTCTACATCCTCTGTTTTTTTCATAATTTCTTCAAATTTTTCTACATTTTAAAGTAGTCGGGTAAAATTTACAAGTACCTAGAACAAATATTGACTTTTCCCCTAAAAAAAAGATTTGTGAAGTCTTGTAATGAGCCAAACATACACAATTATTTTTGTAGTTGTGTGTGGCACATAACATCTTGACTTTTCAAGTCTACCTATACTCAAACTAACTGTGGCCATTTGTATATGCCGTTAACAATAAGCAACTTTAATTAACAAAATAAAATATCAGAATTTATATTAATTGGTGTTTTGATTTAACAAATTTAAGAGTAATGAATTGGAGCATCAAGTTGTTAATTCTGATCATTGTTGTGAGTTGTATGACAAGTGATGCCTTATACACCTCGCTCCTGATCAATTGTGGGCTTCCCAAGTCCACCCAATCCGAGTCCCCCTTGGACGGTCGTGTATGGCAAAGCGACGACGACCTTGCTTTCGCTCCGTCTAACCTCGACATCGTCTCAACTAACGTATTAGAGAATGCCGATGACCTGCCATACAAAGTAGGTCGGGTATTCTGGTCTGATATCACCTACACTTTCTCTGTCACCCCAGGTCCGAAATTCGTACGCCTCTACTTCTTCCCTAATGTTTCCTACAACACCACTCTTCCTCACCAATTTTCAACATCTCTCTTTGCTAATAGCTTCACTCTTTTACACAACTTTAACCCTTTCCTCAACTCACAAGGGAAACCATTTATTATAGTTGAATTCCAATTCATTATACAAAATGGTGAAAATAATCTCAACTTAATCTTCTCTCCAGGTATAATCAGTAACGGTTCTCCCGATACAAGATTATCCTACGGGTACGTAAATGGTATAGAAATTGAGTCCATTCCAGATGGTTTGTACCTAGACGAGTCCAACCTGATGTATGCCTATGTCAATAATCAAAAAATTGGATACTCGGTGCAAAACGATTCAACCGCATTCCAGACGGCTTATCGGCTAAACGTGGGAGGGGAGATTGTGGATGGGAGGAACGACAACCCTGGGGGAATGAAGCGTAAATGGGACGCAGACGAAAACTACATAGTCGGGGAACGAGGCATAAAGTTGGAGCCAGATCCAAACTTGGTGAGCTCAACGACTAACAGCAGCCAGGAAGCGCCGGCCTACGCGGCACCTAAGATAGTATACGAGACGACTAGGAGCATGGGAGACAACTCTTATTTAAATTTGAAGCGGAACCTTACGTGGATGTTCCAAGTGGACCCCGGGTTTGATTATGTGGTGAGGCTTCATTTCTGTGAGTTGAGTGCTTATGTGACAAAGATAAATGAGAGGGTGATGGAAATGTATATTGATGGCATCCTGGTGGAGCAGTATTTTGATATTTTGTTGGACGCTGGAGGGTTTGGTATTCCAATGTACAAGGATTTTGTTATAAAAGTCCCTGGTGATAATCCTACTAATGGTTCAAAGGTTGCTCTTTCCTTGGCCCTCCATCCTTTAAATCGCATGTAAGTATATTTAAACCACTCATCATACTCCTACCTTCTTCTTTATCTATCTTTAAAATCGATAAGAAGATTAGATTAAATTTTCTATGAATATGCCTTAAATCAATTTGAAAAAAATGTGAAAGTCATCAAACCTAACAATGCAATTCAGTTTGATGTAATGTTTTTGAGTTTTATTTTAATTATTTGAGCTTAATGTTTAAGTGAATGAACTCAGAAACTTTATAGTAAAACAACTCAAAAACTCTATTACAATACTCAGAAATTGTAACTATACGGTTACTGGTAGTACATCGGATGTATAATCCACTTACTGCTTTTGAGGTGATGCATTTCGAACGGCCGTATTTGCTCTTGCGTCGATTTCACAACCGTTGCAATAAGTTAACTCTATATTTATATTTATATTCATATTCATATTTCTTAAAGATAATTGATTGATTGATATTTAAATTGATTTGTTGCACTTACTTGTTCTGTTTGTTTAGTGTTATAGATATATCGCTGAGTGGGTTGGAGATCATGAAGTTGAGCGATACGGCTAGAAATCTTGCAGTTCCTAATCCACCTTACAACGGTACTCACACAACTTCACTAAATCGAACTCGAAACGCTAAAAGTTCAAACCGTAAGACTATTATTACTATTGGAAGTGTCATTACTGGTTTACTACTAGTTTCTGTTATTATACTTGCTCTGTTTCGACGCAGACTACAGTATAAGAAGCTATTTACATCGGCCAACTCATCTAGACCGTCCTTACAAACCGATCTATGTCGACGTTTCTCGTTGAGCCAGATAAGGGTTGCCACTCATGACTTCGATCAGAACTTAATCATTGGCCGAGGCGGGTTTGGAAAGGTGTACAAAGGTTGCATAGATGGTGGAGCCACTCATGTGGCTGTCAAACGACTAAACTCGACATCCAAACAGGGGGAGCAAGAGTTCCTTACTGAAATTGAGATGCTTTCAAGACTACGTCACAGACATTTGGTGTCCTTGATCGGGTATTGTGACGAAAAGGGAGAGATGATATTGATATACGAGTACATGCCCCGTGGCACTCTTCGCGACCACTTAAATTACAGGGACGCTAAAGAAACATGCAAAAATGAAGTATTACCATGGAAGCAACGTTTGAAAATTTGCCTAGGATCGGCTCGTGGGCTAGAATATCTCCATGGGGCCAACAAACAGTTGATCATTCATCGTGATGTCAAGTCCACTAATATTTTGCTCGATGACAAGTGGACAGCTAAGGTGTCAGACTTTGGGCTCTCGAAAGTGGGTCCTGCAAGTGACACAAGTGACATAGGAGTGGGCCATGTTAGTACTATTGTTAAAGGCAGCTTTGGGTATTTGGATCCCGAGTATTATCAACGTGGACAATTAACTGAGAAGTCGGATGTTTATTCATTTGGAGTCATGTTATTTGAAGTCCTATGTGCCCGACCAGCTGTTGAACTTAACCTTCCTACTGTTCGAGCTTGCTACACAAAACGGATCCTCTACACTATAGTCGATCCTACTCTAACGGGTCAAATCACACACGAGTGTCTAAGTAAATTTGGGGAGATTGCAGAGTTGTGTATAAGGGCTAATCGCGATGAACGTCCCTCCATGAGGGACGTAGTATTGAGTTTAGAATTCATGCTAACACTTCAACAAACCGCCGAGAACACTGGTGATGTTAGTCTAATGGTGGATTTCACGATTAGTAGTAATGCTACTTGTGGTGGTGAAAATGGTGCTTCCACAATTTCATTTGGGGAGTATGTTTCCGAAAGTAGAGCGGTTGGTATTGATACTCAAGGATCGACTGTCGCTAATAATAATGCTGTTACAAATTCTCATATGGAGGTCAAGTCGGCTTCAGTGTTTTCTGAGATCTTTGATCTACGGGCTAGATGAAATTTTGCCGTCCGTCCTTGTTAGTCTACATTTTTATGCATGTGCAAATTTTTTTTCTACTTGCAATTATGAACCGTATATGTAATGAACTAGTAGATGATGTCATTAATGATGGTAAACCGGGGTTGATCGCTCATGGCCTGAATATCTAAGTTAGAAAAGCTCATTTTTCAGTAATGTACTGTTCTTTTCTTTGTTTATGTGTTAGTATGTATCTAGGAACCTTAATAGAAGAGCTCATGGCCCGGCTCGAAGGGCCATGAGATTACAGTAGCTAGGAATCTTCTTTTATGAGCTGTCAAAAAAAAAAAAAAAAAATTCATAACAACGGCTATGTTATTCGTTCTTCTTCTCAATTAACACATCGACTTAGTAAGTTGCCCTACATTACAATAACATGGCTTTAAGATATGGATTTTGCTTTTTCACATACATACTTTAGTCTTATACATATGATTTTTAAAAAATTACATATTTCTAATTGTCGGATTTTGCAATTGAGGCATTTCTTCGTGCGAAGCACGTACTTACATACTAGTTTTTTTTAAAAAGGATCGTCTCACTCTATAAATTATGCTAATCAAAATTATAAATACAAGAGTTGTTAGGATTAAATAGGCACTGCCCATATTAACCATAAACCCTAGTTTCCCTGCCGTAGACATTCGACGATGGAACAAAAACCTTATCGGTCGTCAATGGTACAACACCATAGATGGAGCTCCCTTCCCGATGAAATTATCATCAACATTATTTCCCGCTTTAACCTTCTTCGCGACACCGTCATTACTATTTTTACTACCAATTTCAGCATCAAACGATATGACAAACCTATCGACAATATCGACGAGTATTGGACTATCCTTGATAATCTCTTCACCTTGTTCGCGCCACCTGTTATCGACACATTTTGACTTAATCTTTACGTTTACCACTACAACGAACCTCAATGCTGGCCAATCATCGACACATGGGTTCGTCAACTACGTTCTCGTAACGTCCAACTGAAGGGACCGCGGTACATCACATGTAGCAGCGGAAGACAAAAACGCGGTCCTCCTGAGACCTATTGCATTTAAAAACTTGTAAAAACTGGGTAAAGGGACACATACTTTATTTGTAGACAATAAATTGGTCTAACCCCGAAAATACGGAGTCTCTAGTGTATCCACACCGGTAGATAGACTAACGTTCTCAACCCTTGAGACGACCTCGGAATATAGAGAAAATACTTTTCTCCACTTTTTAGTGTATGAGAGGAAGACAATATACAAACTTGTTTTTATGCCTTTTTAAAAATGCATGGCCGAGACTTCTATTTATAGCCAAATGATAACTTAGCCATTAAGGCATGTTGTAAATCCTTAACCATTAAGGATTCTATGTTGAAAAGGCACGTGGCTCTAATGATAAGCATATCACATTTTATGTTTATCAAACCAAGCACGTAACATAATTATCTTCCATCGCTCTCTCATATAAACGTCTTTCCGATATTAACTATATTTCCGTGTTAGCGGACAATATAAAAATATGTCGTCGAAATTATTTAATTAATTATCTCATAATAAATTAAATAACCGTAAACGTTAAATATCGACCGTAAGTGTGTGACCACATAGGTTCATCACTAAACCGGTAATAATTAATCTCATTAACTATTAATCGAGGTTGGCGTCTAACAACACTCCCCGACGGCCGGATAGTGTGAATACCAATATTCACTGTACTTCACTGTACTCGAACCTGGTAAAGGATACTGTATTTATTTCCCTCCGTCGTTCCAACTCCGGATCATCTTAGGGTATGGTTTGACTGTCAAACCCCACTAGACGACCACTATGTTACATGTCTACCATTATTGGTCGAAAATGACTTTAAGAAACTCCTTTCTTAAATCATTCGTCTACCCTGGCCAAGGTTTTTATATGACCAATAAGATTAATGACAACATAGAGTTCAAACTCATTACCTTGAGCTGACGGATTCCATCTTGACTCACCACTAATTACATAGGTACTTAATTATACCCAATGATCATTCAACTAGCATTTTTACACACTAGGTGTCCGGTATCTAAGTACAATAAGCAGTCTATTAATTACAATGATGATCTCAGGTCAAAGGATAAAATATACAATTACTCCTTAAGAGAATTTCCACATTGACAGTGCATAGGTAATAATAACCATTTGGAAATCTCACTGTTGATCACGTTCAATAATCATATCTCCATATGCATTATTTATATTATAACTTAATGAATGAGATCCATTAATACTCATCCTATGAGTACCGTTATCAATATATTGGTCTATCCGGGTTATCACAGTCCCATTCTGATAATCACACGACCAAGAACACTTTTAGATTAAACTTTATAATACTCGACTCTCATTATCATAATCTCCATTATGATGTCAAATATACCAGTTTAATCAAGGACTTATCATCGTATTAATACCTTAATAAGATAATAAGAAAAAGCCATCTAATTATTAATCTCCATTAATAATTACACTGTATGAAATTCGTTCAAAAACGTTTCATAACGATTGCTCTGGGGCATAGTTCCAACACCAACACATGAAACTTTCTTGCTCTCCAGGTTTCCGTCAATTTGATAATCGATTTTACCCACCAAGCATTTTTCAAATCGATTCCTTGGTAACACTTGAGTTGCGTTTGATTGCCAACGGCATTGGTTGAAGACTTCCTAATTCATTTGTTCTTCCAAACTCAGGAAACTATATTTCAGTTTGTTCAATTACGCATATTTAGGAAGGTTATTAAGTTGTTGTCCGTCGCTTGAAGACTTATCTTTGAACCTTTACCATCCTAAGGAAAGTGTCGTTTTAATCACAAGTAAGAGTTTAAAACGATTACATATAAAATTAGTAGGGAAATCGATCCGTAATGTTATTATTGATACTCCAATATTTTAACAATTGAATTATTGTTCTAATTATATATTATCAATGCATATGCTGAATTCGATTTCAAATGTCGTCAAGTCGCTTACCCTAAGTACTGGCTCACCGGCGAGGTTCATCAATTATTGTACTACCTTACCCAAATTGATTCGTCTTAAATTAACTTTCAGTTCTGAAATATTACAAGCAATATTTGATCAACAGATGATGATGCATTGTCCCAATTTAGAGGTTCTTTTGATGGATCTTTCCGACTATAAAGAGATGATTTGGAATCAAGATGCCGTGTTCATGCTAGTTCAACAGGTGAAACACATAGAGTTGTATGCAGATGTATGTCAATCGATTTACCAAATATGGGTTGAGTTTAGTGACATGGGTTTTAAGAAGTGCCCCGGTTTTGGAGAAGCTTGTCATCCGCGGATATGGTACTCGTCCTAGCGATGATTCCTTGAGTCAATTTTGCAAAACCTTACTCAAGTGTGCCGAGGACACTTCACGTTGTCAAATCGATTTCTTAGGAGGATTTAAGCTAGACACAGAAGTTCAAGGATAAACTTTATAAAATACGGCTATTGGCTACGCAATTATTATAACTGTTTTTTTTAGCGTTTGTCATAATGGTAGACATGAAGACTCTCTTTAAATAAAGATTTAGAAGAATATATTATGGGATATGATAAGTATCGCTCTACTCAATAATATCAAGTACTGGTATCTTTACCATTGCAGGATAATCTGGATTTTTTTTTCTGTTGAACCTTCGGCTTGGTAATAGGTGTAACTTCATTAGTATTGATTATAATTGTCTTCAGAGTAATATTTTTGTGGATGTTACTTGGAGGGAGGATAATAGTAATGGACTTGGGTGGTTCATAAAGTTTGCGGATTCTAGTTCGTATTCATGTTATGTTTGAAGAATGACTGAATGAGGATAATATTTTGGTGACTTAAATGCTTCCGAATTTAAGTTGGCATTTGAGTAATACTCCCTCCGTCCCGGTCAATTGTTGTCCTTTGATTTTGGCACAAAGACCAAGAAAAGAGGAGAGGGCCAATAACTAAATGACAAGTGGAACAAATTGAATGGAATGATCAAATTACTCATCAAGTTCATTCTTAAAATAGAAAGGACAACCAATGACTGAGATACCCCAATATGGAAAAGGACAACAAATGACCGGGATAGGGGAGTATATTACAAGTAATTTGTCCCCTAACTAAAAAAAATGATTTGTTAAGTCTTCTAATGAGCCAAACACGGGTCTTTTTGAAGTTGCGTAGCACAAAACATCTTGACTTTTCAAGTCTACTTTTCAAGTCTATTTTTGTGGACTGGACTGGTCGGTCCGGTTTGCCTCTCCGGGCCATTTTTTGTTCACCGCTAGTGACGGCAATTTAATAGATTGGCTTCTCTCAAGTTTGAGTTTTTCATTCGCAACTTTTTTAAGAGATAAAAACTATTACCACTCACACCAGTCAACTTTAATACAATGGCCATTTGTATATGCCGTTAACAATAAGACACTTGACAGTCCACACCAACATTTAATTAACAAAATAAAACATCAGATTTTTATATTAATTGGTGTTTTGATTTAACAAATTTAAGAGTAATGAATTGCAGCATCAAGTTGTTAATTTTGATAATTGTTGTGAGTTGTATGACAAGTGATGCCTTAGACACTCGGCTCCTGATCAATTGTGGGCTTCAGGAGTTCACCCAATCTGAGTCCCCATTTGAGGGTCTTGTATGGCAAAGTGACGACGACCCTGCTTTCGCTCCGGCTAACCTCAACAACGTCTCAACTAACTTCTTAGAGGATGCTGCTGATGACGTGCTGTTCATACGGCTCTACTTCTTCCCAAATGTTTCCTACAACAACATTCCTTCTCACCTGTTTTCGACATCTCTCGTTGCTAATAACTACACTCTTCTACACAACTTCGACCCTTTTCTCAACTCGCTCCAAGTAATTACGCCACAATATGAATTCCAACTCATCTTTCAAAATGGTGAAAATAATCTCAAATTAACCTTCTCTCCAGGTCGTATAATCAATCATACAGGATATGTCAACGCTATAGAAATAGAATCCATTCCACAGGGTTTGTACATAAACGAGGCCAACCTGAATTACGTATATGCCACATATCCTGTAGGGACTTACGTATTGGATAAAAATGGCGATAACCCAGGGGGAATGAGGCGTAAATGGGAGGCGGACGAAGACTACGTAGTGGGGGAACGAGGCACAAAGTATCAGCCACCTCCAGGGACGAACAACATAACGATTAATTACACGAAGAAGACACTAGACTACGTGGCGCCTAAGATAGTATACGAGACGTGGAGGGGCATTGGAGACAACCTGCCTGAGATAAATCAAGGTCGGAACATAACGTGGAAGTTTGAGGTGGACCCGGGGTTTGACTATGTGGTGAGGCTTCATTTGTGTGAGTTGGGTGCTAATGTGACGGGGATAAAACAGAGGGTGATGGAAGTGTATATTGATGGCATCCTGGTGTATCCGGGTCTTGATATTTGGGAGAAGGCTGGAGGATTTTGTTACAAGTATGCCGCCTCCTGCTATTAATATTAATAATGCTTCAAAGGTTGCTCTCTTCTTGGCCCTCCATCCTCTACCTCGCCAGTAAGTATATTTAAATCACTCATCATACTTCTACCTTTTTACCTCCTTCTTTAATTTATCTATCTTTAAATAAAGATTAGATTTACACAACTTTAACAATTCAAAATATACGAAATGATTCATAGATATCATGCATGTTACTTATTTGTTGCACTTGTTCTTTTTTTAGTGTTACAGATATATCGCTGAGTGGGTTGGAAATCTTGAAGTTGAGCAATACAACTAGAAATCTTGCAGTTCCAAATCCACCTTACAACGGTACCGACACAATTTCACTAAGTCAAACTCCAAGGGATAAAAATTCAATCAGTATGACTATCATTATTATAGGGAGTGTCATTAGTGTTTCACTACTAGATTCTGTTATTCTATTTGCTTTGTTTCGACACAGACAACAGCATAAGAAGTTATTTACATCGGCCAACTCGTCTAGACCGTCCTTACTAACCGATCTTTGTCGACGTTTCTCGTTGACCCAGATAAGGGTTGCCACTCGTGACTTCGATCAGAACTTAATCATAGGCAGAGGTGGGTTTGGAAAGGTGTACAAAGGTTGCATAGATGGTGAAGCCACTGATGTGGCTAGAATATCTCCATGGGGCCAACAAACAGTTGATCATTCATCGTGATGTCAAGTCCACTAATATTTTGCTCGATGACAAGTGGACAGCTAAGGTGTCAGACTTCGGGCTCTCGAAAGTGGGTCCTGCAAGTGACACAAGTGACATAGGAGTGGGCCATGTTAGTACTATTGTTAAAGGCAGCTTTGGGTATTTGGATCTCGAGTATTATCAACGTGGACAATTAACTGAGAAATCGGATGTTTATTCATTTGGAGTCATGTTATTTGAAGTCCTATGTGCCCGACCAGCTGTTGAACTTAACCTTCCTAATGTTCGAGCTTGCTACACAAAAGGGATCCTCTACACTATAGTCGATCCTACTCTAACGGGTCAAATCACACACGAGTGTCTAAGTAAATTTGGGGAGATTGCAGAGTTGTGTATAAGGGCTAATCGCGATGAACGTCCATCAATGAGGGACGTAGTATTGAGTTTAGAATTCATGCTAACACTTCAACAAACCGCCGAGAACACTGGTGATGTTAGTCTAATGGTGGATTTCACGATTAGTAGTAATGCTACTTGTGGTGGTGAAAATGGTGCTTCCACAATTTCATTTGGGGAATATGTTTCCGAAAGTAGAGCAGTTGGTGTTGATACTGAAGGATCGACTGTCGCTAGTAATACTGCTGTTACAAATTCTCATATGGAGGTCAAGTCGGGTTCAGTGTTTTCTGAGATCTTTGATCTACAGGCTAGATGAAGTTTTGTCGTCCGTCCTTGTTAGCATACGTTTTTTATGCATGTACGGACTACAAATTCTGTTTTTTACTTGCCCATATGAACCGTATATGTATGTAATAGAGATGGTCAAAGGTGCGTGTCAGCCCGGCCGACCCTGAACCAGCCCGTCCATGGGTCAGTTTTGACCGGCCCGGCTCCCAACCCGGCCCAACCCGCCCTATATACGGGCCGGTTCCGGGCCCCAAAATCTCAAGCCCGACCCGTCCCAACCCGAACCCGCCCTAGGCTCGCACCAAGCCCGCCCTAAACCCGCATCACGGGTCACCCTTAACCCAGCCCGACCCGCCCTCAATCTCGGGCCGCTTCCGGGTCTCCAAAGCCAAACTTGGCCCGCCCCCGGCCCGGCAGACCCGCACTATTGACCAACCCTAATCAATCAATACATATATATAAAGCAGAAACATTTCGAGCGATATTAGAGAGACCAACTTTTTTAGAATTCCTAACAAGAGTAGATTTCGAAACAAATTTAATAAAATTATCCTAATAAAAGTAGATTTTCTTAATATTTTAATAAAGTTATCCTAATATAAGTACATTAAATTTATTTTAATAAGATTATTCGAGTAGGTGATACTCAAAATACACAATGTAATTAAATATATGGTATATATTAATTATATTATAAACATTATTCATATACTATATCGAGTTAATTAGATTTTACTCCCTTTTGAAATACACACTTTTAAAATTACTCCCTTTTGATTTTTTTGCTAAATTACTCACAAGTTGCATTTCTTCCTAAAATTACTTCAAAACTCCAATTTAAGTGACCTATTTCGTCATTTTTGAACTTATTCATTTGCGCCTTAGCCAATTTATATACTTTGAAGGTATAACTATGTAGACAAATGGATGGAGAGTTCAAAAACAGAGAAAATAAGTCACTTAAATTGAAGTTTGGAGCAATTTTAGAAAAAAAAAAATGCAACTTAAGGGAGTGATTTTAGCCAAAAAAAATTCAAAAGAGAGTAATTTTTAAAATGTGGATTTTAAAAGGGAGTAAAATATAATTAACTCTACTATATCTTAAATTGCGTTTGTCATACTAACTGAAAAGTTAACTGGAACCTAAAAATGTAGCTTAAAAGGTAATTGAAAATTAAGAGATGATAATTTAATTGATTAAGCCAAAAATGTTTGGCAAACTAACCGAAAGGTAGCTTTTTTTTTGGTAAAATGATATAAAAGAACATAATAAGTTCTCTATATTTAATATTATAAATTGAATGAATAAAAAAAACAGGTAACTTATTTCTCACATGCTACTCTTATTTTGGTAAATAATTTATCTATCAAATATTTACAAAAAAATTAAGATAAATGAAATTTTGCTCAATAGCTAATTTCTTTGAAATAAAGCCTAAATATGAGATTTTTCATGATCTCCCGACCTTCCTCATATCTAATTAATTAATTCTTGATATTTTTTTTTGCTAATGTTTACGTATTTTTGACCCTATTGTTAGTAGTTGATCTTAAGTTCCATTTTTAATTTTATAATTTCCATTATAGTTATTGGTTCAGAATAAATATTAACAATTAGACATTGTAACACAAGGTACATATATACTCCAAAATCATGAGGAACATAATAAATAAGTAATTGGTTCAAAATAAATGTTAGCTTTCTACATAAGAATAAAAATTATTGTTAGCTCTACAATAAGAAAAAAGTAAATTAATTTGATCAAAAAGGAAAATCTATCACAAGTGTCCAACTATATCGCATTTGTCTTGGATGTAGCGAATATAAATAAAGTTTTAGACTCAAACTGAATTTTAAATCGTTCCAATTATGGGTGTTATATATGGATAAAATAATATCAGAATTATTTGAGAAAGTTATAGAATAGACGACTATATGACATTTAAATGGAACGAATCTATTTTAAGATCTCCCAAAGTTGAAGCGGTTATGGTTTTGAAATTTTTTACTTGCGACAAGTAAGGGCATGTAATTTTTCTATTAAATACGGGTATGAGAAGGCCTGACATTCATCATGTCTTATCTCCCATTTGACATCCTTACTTTTAGGCGTCGCTTTTGTTTTCATTATGCGGGATTTGGTCGGGTATTTTAGTTGGTGTAGACTTTGGAAGTAAGATTCATTATATTTTATTAGGAATTTCACACTAAATGTATTTCATCCTCTTTGCAATGATCTTCTGTATTGCTTCTACACAATTGTTAATGCGGAAGTTTGATCATGATTTTCGACATATTAATGGTCAAAATTATAAAAGTTTGACCTCTAAGAGGCAAGGTGAAAGAGTTTAAGAAGGAGAGAGAGAGTATACATCATGAATTTTTTTAATATAACTCATAATAGTATGCTCAACCAAGTGTGGTATAACAGGACCTGTCTTATTATCAATCGCCCTCGAAAAATCATAGTAGAAGGGAAGATACTTACGGGTTTCAAAGTCGGCAAAAAGTCCTGAACCCGAGGATAGTAATGACTTCCTTAGATACAAAGATTATTTTCGTTCTTAAGCACAGACAATATATGTAGACGCCTTGCTACGTAGACGTGACAAACAGAGTAGGTCGTGTCGGGTTCAGGTGTCACGTTTAAACAGGTCACGAACTCTTCAACCCAAACCCGAACTAATTAAATCTCGTGTCTTGTTCGTGTCGATCCAGTTATATTAATAGGTCATCAAATCTCAAACCTCAACCCTAACCCGTTAATTTCGTGTCGTGTTTTCGTGTCATGTTATATTTGGAGTGTAAGTATATTTATGTGAGTAGCAAGAAAATTTGTGATTAATTTAGTAAATAGGTTATTCGTGTCGGGTTCGTGTGTAGAGTGCCCAACCTAAACCTAGCCCAATTAAATCTCGTGTCGTGTTTGTGTCGATCCACTTACATAAACGGATCGTTAAATGTCAACCCAAACCCGTTAATTTCATATCGGATTCATGCCGTATTTTCGTGTCGTGTCATTGTTTGTCCGCTCTAATGCTGCGCCATAACAATAAACTAGAGTTACGGACAGTCACTAAATCTTGTTAAAATTTACCTGCTGAAACTAATTTTTATTAATGGTCAGCTTTACGTAGTTTCAAGAACAACATCATTCGAGAGATTAAGGTTCTACATCGATGATAGAGACCAAATGTATCAAGGCCACAAGAAGGACATTGTTCGCAAAGAAGTTTTCATAATTTACCAAATTAAGATGTCGTATTATATATTTTGCATGGAGTTTTTAAGGATAAGTAGTCAAAAACTATTTCGGTAAAACAAATAGATGGTGCTGAGACAATAAGAAAGGTAACTCTATAATCCAATTATATCTCTGAATGTTAGTATACAACTGATACCAAATGTCACAACGCTTTCGTTGCTTTTTTGTAATAGGAACTGGTGATTAATCTGTCCTCATCTAAATCAACCCCCGAAATTTTGTTTGCTTCCATTTTTAGCATAATTTGACTTTTTGTTAAATTTAATAGTTTTCTATTAGCAGACCATGGTAACGTAAAATAACGTTTTCAGCTGTGCCATAAAATATACTCCCTCCGTCCCGGTCATTTGTTATCCTTTGGTTTTTGCACAAAGACCAAGGAAATGGGAGGGGGCAATTACTAAATGACAAGTGGAATAAATTGAGTGTGAATTATCAAATTACTCATCAAATTCATTCTTAAAATAGAAAGGACAACAAATGACTGAGACACCCAAAAATGAAAAAGGACAACAAATGACCGGGACAGAGGGAGTATACTACTAACTGACATTATTAAACTAAATTGGTAACCCAACTATTATAAAAAATGACATAAACTACTAACTGATGTTGTCACATATAATACTACTAGGTGCCCGTGCATTCTATGTAATAGAACCAGAAATATTGCGTGATGTCTATAAGGAGCAAATACTCTTAATTGTAAATAATCAAGGTAAAATTATGTTATAAGAGATCTAACATTTTCTCTCAACGCACTAAATATATATAATTATGATACATGCTGTTTTTTGTAACATCATTCAGTTTTACGTAGTTGTAAAATAATTTGCAAAACTCATAAAGATATGTCTTCGTTATTAGGGTTTCATATTGGTGAACTCCACCATGTTTATAGAGAAAGCGTTTTGTATCTAATTAAAAACCGGTTGTGCCTGTAACACTGAAAAAGCTAGCGACATACTATAACTATGTCACTTGATGTTATACTAATTGATGGCAAAAATTTTATACTAAAAGCACAAATAATTCATCGGTTATCATCTATACCAATCACGATTTTTTTTTCCATCGATGATAACATAGTAGAACTTTTTTATCAACTTAAGAATATATATTTTTACAGATAATCCTAATGGGAGCCCCGTGCATCGCACGGGCTTTCCAACTAGTATGTAATGATTTTTAAAACTTGTTTGAATGAATTATGTTGCGGATATTTCAACGTTGCCACACGAGTTTGAGGTAATGACCACGTTCACGAGACCATTTAATAATGGTCCAAAAAAGGTTAAATGGACAATCATTTTAATTGTTTTAACTTAAAACTAAAATTAACACTTTTGATGGGGCATATTCTGCACCCGCTGACCGAGTCAACATATTGAGCAAGGTCAAAGATATCCACAACAAGTCAACGACTTAGACAGCCTAACCGACGCAGCCTGTCGGCCTGTCTCTTGGGTCTCGGCTGGGACAACTAGCCGGCCGGGGCACACATCCGCGTACTCATATCCAAGACCCCTCGGCAGCGAGTCAACAGGGCCCGCCGGCCTGCCATGGGTCCCTCGGCCGAGGGTAGATCAGTCTTTCCACCTGCTAGCCACTTGGCCACTTGGCCACTACGTGACAAAAGGTGAAAGTCTATAAATACTCCTCAACCCTCATTGAGGAGAGGATCCACAATCTAACCTAAAACTCACTATTCATCTGGTAATATCTTCCTTATCTCTCTACAACATATACTTCGCCAAGTAACATACAACTTATCTCTTTAAGTTCACTGACTTGAGCGTCGGAGTGAGTACGCTCGGTGCAAAGCCGAGCCCTCAGTTTGTTCATCGTTTCAGGAGAGACCGAGAGGAAGAGTCAAAGCAAGGAAGGACATCCATTCACCAAGCTTGCGTGGTAAACAACACTGCTCTGGAATTACACCCGGAACAATTGGCGCCGTCTGTGGGGAAAAGATACTATAAGCTAGTCACATTCATTCCCAAACAAAAAAAAAAATACACAAAACCCACCCCGACAAGCTAAGAAAAATGTCAAAGCAACAAGAAATAGTTGTAACTGACGAAACCGAATTCTACCAAGATGATACCGTCCACAATTTTGGGATTGGACAGTCCCCCATCGGCCGAGTAATTCAACCGGCGTACGGGATGCCAATAATACCAGAAACACCGCTGCCCACCGACCAAGTCACCATCATGGGACATGTGGTTGATGCAGCTAAACTGAAGCTACTCCTGGAACTAATGGGTAGCACGCCGACTCACACTGTCACAACGACAAGAGCGGCGGCACCCCCACAAGAGACCAGGGCCCAAAAAGTGACTCCGAGAAACTTGGACGGAGCATTAGAGGAAGCTGACCACGTCAAGACGCCGGGGGAGCCCAGAGTGCCTGTGGTAGACCTGAGTCCTTCCCGTACTCGTGGGAGGACAGCGTCGCCGCAGCACCGACGAGGCCTGCCCCAGAGGAGTGAAAGAAGTCCGACTCACCAGAGTCGGAGAAGAAGCCCGACTCACCAGAGTCGGAGAAGAAGCCCTTCCCGCCACGGGGAGAGGAGCCGGACCAGGGATGCGAGGAGCCGATCGCCGCGTGTCGTTCGACACGTGGTCAGACAGCCCTTCAATCCCTACGTCCTAGAGACCCCGGTGCCGACTAAGCTGAAGTTGCCGCCCATATCATACAAAGGAGAAAGCGACTCAACCGACCATGCCGAGGCTTTCGAGTCTTACATGTCGGTCTGGGAGCAGCCTGATGAGGTTTGGTGCCGAGTTTTCCCAACGACCCTGCATGGGATGGCGCAAAGTTGGTACAAGGGGCTACCCAATGGGTCGATATACTGCTACGGCGACCTAAGGGACATATTTTTGGCCCAGCATTCTTGCAATAAGAGAAGGGCCGTTGAGACATCGGATCTCCTGACTATCAAACAGGAGGGAGGCGAGTCTCTCCGAAGTTATGTGAAGAGGTTCGACGCCAAGGTTCGGCGATTCGTGAGTGAACAATGAACGGCGACCTTCGCACTGATGAAAGGCCTCCCAAGAGGGGACTTAAAAAACGAGCTCATCAAGTGCGGAGGCTAGAACCTAGACTCCGCCAGGAAGATGGCCGACCAAGCCATAAAGGTGGAGGATTATCACAAAACACAGGTGGGCCCCGGCGAGGCCGTGCACTCGAGAGAGCAAGAGCGCCGGAGGACAACCGGATGAAGGACGCCGTGACAATAATAGGTCGCGGTCGACAAGTCCGCCAGAAACGAAACTCGGCGGGCACCGGGGGGAGTTCGGGACCGTACTACCAAAAGCGGTACAATGGTCACACCCCCCGGTCGTATCCGCCGCCGAGGTCTTCGCCCGAGCAAGAACGAGGGTCGAAAGTGGGAAAGGCCCCCAAGGCGAGGGGGGGGACGGTGACACGAGCCGATGATTGTGAGTACCACGGCCACACCGGTCACTTAACTGACAACTGCCGGCATCTGAAGAATGCCATTGAAGAGCTGATCCGGAAGGGGAGCCTCGGCAAATATGTTGCCGGAGGCCAAAAGACTAATGCCGGCGGCTCAGACAAAAAATCCGTCTTTGAACGGATAGGAGTGATCCATGTTGTCATCGGGGGCAACGAGAACGGTGGGTCCGCTCATGGGCACAAACGGCACCTGAACGAACTATATCAGGCCATCAACTTTGTGCCCAAAACAGCGACCCCCGCTTCCAACATCCCCGATATGACTATTGGGAAGAAGGACTACGAGGGAGTCATCGCCCCGCACAGCGACCCACTTGTAGTCCACTTGGACATAGCCAACCACCTGGTCAAGAGGTGCACGATTGACACGGCGCCTACACGAACATTATGTTCGGGGAGTGCTTTCTCGGTCTCGGTGCGAAGGTTGAGGATTTGAGCCCCCGCACCAATCCGTTGTACGATTTTTCCGGCGAGCTGTTACCCCTGGGGTCAATCAGACTGCCGGTGATGTTCGGCGAGGGGAATGCGGCTAAGAATGTCCTATCTGAGTTCGTGGTCATTGACGGCTCGTCCACCTATAACGTCCTTATAGGCCGAGTCACTCTGAGCGAGGCCGATGCAGTAATGTCCATCCGGGCCCTGACACTAATGTATGTCTCGGACCGGGGGGAAGCGCATAAGCTCGTCCTAAAAGACGAAAAGGACGAAGTAGTCAACGTCCAGATATCTGCCAGAGGATGCAACATGCAATCCTACAAAGTGGCAAAGAAGTCAGATAAGGGGAAAAGCCCATCGTTACAACAGGAAGGCGACCTCATGGATGCCACTGTCGGCCTGGTCGAGGGAGCCGAGACCGAAGAAGTTGAAATTGACCCAGGGCGCACCGTAACTGTCGGTGTCAACCTGGAGCCAAAATTCAGGGCCGCTCTCCTAGACCTGCTGAGGGAGAACAAAGACGTCTTCGCCTACTCGGCGGCCGAGATGCCAGGCGTGAGCCGGGAGGTAATTGTTCACAAGGTGAACGTACTCTCCACCGCTCGCCCCGTCGAAGCGAAGATGAGGAACTCCTCAGCCGAGAAGGATGAGGCCATCAAAGCCGAGGTAGATAAATTACTAGCGGCGGGCTTTATCATGCCTTGTACCTATCCTGAGTGGTTAGCTAATGTTGTAATGGTGAAGAAATCATCGGGGGCGTGGAGGATGTGTGTAGATTTTACCAACCTTAATAAAGCGTGCCCCAAAGATTGCTATCCCTTGCCTCGAATAGATAGCTTAATCGACGCCACGACAGGTTACACTATGATGAGTCTGCTGGACGCCTTCTCAGGGTACCATCAGGTATTCATGGCCAAAGAAGACATGCCTAAGTGCGCATTCATCACCGGTGGCGGCACATACATGTATAAAATGATGCCATTCGGTTTGAAGAACGCCGGCGCAACTTATACAAGACTGGTGGACAAAGTGTTCCAAAATCAAAAAGGGCGAAACATTGAGGCCTACGTCGACGATGCTATCGTAAAAAGCAAGTCCGACGGCTAGCACTTAGCCGATTTACACGAGACATTTTGTTCACTAAGGAAGTATAGAATGAAGCTCAACCCAAAGAAATGCAACTTCGGCGTCCGGGCCGGCAAGTTCCTCGGCGTGCTTGTCAGCGCCAGGGGAATTGATGCCAACCCAGAGAAAGTCCAAGCAATACTGGACCTGCCGGAGCCGAGGAATCGAAAAGAGGTTATGACGCTGACCGGGAGGATGGCGGCTCTCGCCCGTTTCATCTCTCGGTCAACCGACAAGAGCACCCCATTCTTCAAAGTGTTGAAGGGAAATAAGGACTTCAGCTGGGGGGAGGAACAGAGCACAGCTTTCAAGCAACTGAAAGCTCATCTTCAAACTCTCCCAACACTGTCCAGGCCGATGCTGGGGGAGACGCTATATCTATACATAGCAGTTACCTCGGCCACGGTCAGTGCAGTGATCATCAGAGAAGAAGACAAACAGCAACACCCAATCTACTTTGTCAGCCATACATTGTTGCCCGCCGAAAGAAATTACCCGCTGATTGAAAAAAAGCTTTCTTTGTCGTCGTTGCCGCAAGGAAACTGAAACCTTACTTCGACGCACATCCCGTGACGGTCTTAACCGACCAACCATTGGAGAAAGCATTGGAAAAATTTGAACAGTCCGGTAGGCTCATCAAATGGGCAGTAGAGCTATCCGGCTTCGGCATTCAGTACAAGCCGAGGCCCTCGATAAAGGGACAGGCACTGGCAGACTTCCTGGCCGAGTTCACATATCAAGAAGAGCCAAACCCCGGAGTATGGGAAGTATACACCGACGGTTCCTCTACGGCGAACAGCTCAGGAACCGGCATCCTTATCATCAGCCCAAACGGGGACGAGTTTGAGTACGCCTTGAAATTTACCTTCTCGGCCTCAAACAACGAATCCGAATACGAGGCGATGATAACTGGAGTCGAGCTAGCTAGAGCTGCCGGGGCGGAACACATCATTTTGAAAACAGATTCACTCTTAGTGGCAAATCAAATCAGAGGAGAGTACGAGACTCGAGACGACGGGATGGTAAGATACCTGGAAAGGGTAAAAGCTGACACTTCAAAATTGAAATATTTCCAGATACAATGCATTCCCAGGTCTGAGAACAACCGAGCCGACGCTCTCTCAAAGCTTGCCAGTTCAACCATCAAGAATATTAGTCGAACCGTGCTGGTGGACATCAGGAATGCCAAAAGCATTACTGAGACCGTCAGCATGGTGGGCGACATAGAGGTCGAGACGACGTGGATGACTCCGATAATGAAGTACAAACTGATGAATGAGTTACCGGAGGACTGCAGTCTCTCACAGAAGATAAAGAGGATCGCAGCAAGATACTTGGTGTTTGAAGGAGAATTATACAGGAGGTCCGTGATAAGGCCACTCTTGAAATGCGTCGGTCCGGCCGACGCGAGGAGCTATCTTGTGAGAAATTCATGAAGGCATCTGCGGTCATCACATGGGGGCAAGAACACTAGCCCACAAAGCTCTCCGAGCCGGCTACTTCTGGCCCACTATGCTTGAGGATTCCAGAGCCAAAACCAAAAAGTGCAACAGCTGTCAAATGCATGCTCCGGTGATACATGCGCCATCCCGAGACCTGCAGCCGGTACTTAGTCCCCTTCCTTTTGCACAGTGGGGGATGGATCTACTAGGGCCATTTCCAACGGCACCCGGAGAAAGAAAGTACTTGATTGTCGCCGTTGACTACTTCACCAAATGGGTCGAAGCTGTAGCGGTACCTGCGAAGACGACGGCGGCCGTAAGAAAGGTAATCTGGGAAAATGTCATAACTCGTTTTGGGTTACCCCAAGTCATGGTATTTGACAACGGCCGAGAGTTTTGGAGTGATACAATAATGAATTGGTTGGAAGAACTTGGTATCAAATTTGCATACTCCTCCGTCTGCCACCCACGAGCAACGGACAAAGTGAGGCGGAGCGACCAATAAAACAATCCTCAACGGTTTGAAAAAGACATTTGAAGACCTAAAGGGAAGATGGGCCGATGAACTACCCGGCGTCCTGTGGTCCCTGCGAACCACGGAGAAAGAAGCAACGGGGTACAGTCCATTCCACTTAGTCTACGGTCCGAGGCGATCCCGCAATTGAAGCAACGGTGCCAACATTCGAAACGGCCACCTTTAACCCGGTTGAAAATGAGGAAGGTTTAAGAACCTCCCTAGACACTGTCGAAGAAAGCCGAGATACGAAGACGCCTCAACTTGGCAGTATACCAAAACCGAATGAGAAGAGCCTACAACCAAAGAGTCCACAAAAGGGACTTAAAAGTAGGGGATCTAGTCCTAAGAAAGTCGGCCGCCACCAACAAAGGAAACATTCATGGTAAATTGACGGCCAACTGGGAGGGTCCTTACAAAGTGGTTGAAGAAATGAGGCCGGTACATACCGCTAAATGGACATGGAGGGTGTGCCTTTGATGAGCCATTGGAACACTGACAATCTCAGGAAGTACTTTGTATAGCGGCGGAGGTGTCCAAAACAATTGTTGGCACCCCAACGCATGTTTATATCTAATGAAGAATCATCCAAGTTTTCCATCAAAGTGTTTATCCCCTCCGTAGTCATATCGAGGTAGACGCCACGGCCCAAGCCGGGCAGTCACCCCAAGAAGTAGACGCCACGACAGTCACTACCAGTGCAGTTGATACTCGCGAAAGCGACCAACATGCCTTAGGAACGTATAAGTACAGTTGAGACGCAATTCTAGCCGCCTCGGCCAACCGAAGGTGTAATACTCCGTATTTATGAGTCTTGGGGTACTCTATCGAGTAGGCCTTACTCTGTCGAGTAAGGGAGTTTTGCGAAATAAAATTGTTTCTGACCTGTTGGGTACTCGATCGAGTAACTAGGGTACTCGATCGAGTAAGGGGGTACTCGATCGAGTACCTTGGGTACTCGATCGAGTGTCCGGTTCTACGGGGAGATTTCTCGGGTTTTGTTAATTATGCGATTAAGGTATTTAAGTTTCGTCGTCATTGTTTTAAATCACTTTTACAAAACCTAAAACCCTGTTTAAGAGAGAAAGCAACCAGTTCATCTTCCTAATCGCATTCTTAGCAACTCCCGGAGTTCAGACGGTCAGTTCTTGTCGTTATTCGTGTCGTTGAGTTCCTTGCGTCGAGGGTAAGATCTACGTACCCTTTTTATTGTTTTTCCCTTGATTTGGTTAAACCCTAATTTAGAGATTGGGGGTTTTTATGTGTAGTGTGTGATGTGTAGCCTTTATGTGTTATATGATAGGAGGAGGGTTCGTAGAAGAGGCTTTTTGATACAGCTGTTGATACCGTCTGACTGTTGTGCTTTCCAGGTAGGATTTCCTACTCAGTATTAGTCCCATAATGGGATGATTGTTGATGTGTTAAGATTGATTGTTTGATATAGTAATTGTATTGTGACGGCTGTGATTGTGATTGTACACTGTTGATAGATTCAGACGATTGTTGATATTGTGATTGTGATTGGTTGCCTATGGTTCTCGAGATGCGTTCTCGGCTGAGTGGAGTCACTTGCGGGAGTGGCTTCACGCCCTAGTTTTGCCCTTCGTGGAACCCGCCACGGAAGGGGATGTGCACATTAATGGGACAGGGTTATCGCTCGGTATGATGAGCGGGGCTTAGGTGGGAACGGCTGCGGTCCCCCACTGGCAGGGCTGGTCCAGTGGACAGTCAGTGATTGAGATGATTGGAGTTGGTTGGTTGTGTATGTGTGACAGTTAAGCTGTCTGTCTATCTTATTGTGACATGTATATTAATTGTGTGATTAGTCGACCCGTTTAAATGTTTTAAAAACTGTGGTGATCCATTCGGGGGTGGTGAGCAGTTGCTTGGCAGGTATATCTTGGATACGCGTGGGATCTAGCTGGGGATGGAGTCATCACATATCAGAGTCTTTAGTCTTCCGTTGTGTTTATTAGAACAGTTCATTTCAGTTGGTTTATAGTTTGAGAACAATTGTATTTTGCTTACAGTTGGTTTTGTAATGTAATCACTTAAACTTATTTAATAAAGTATGTTTCTTCTTTGTCTTATGATTATCATGCCTCGGGCAACCGAGATGGTAATGTCTTCATACCTGAGTGGTCCTAGTAAGGCACTTGGAGTATGGGGGTGTTACAAATGGTATCAGAGCGACGATCCTGAAACCTGTAACCAATGAACTTAATGAACATAGGGAGTCAATTAAAATGAACCCGGGGTAAAGGTTGTAGGAGCTAATGCAAAGACTTGGGAGACGTCCTAAAGTCGCGAACTCGCCCTACAATTTTGAACCGGTCACCATGGGATATGTGTCGGGATCGTTATGTGCTTATTGTGTGCTGTGTGTATCTATGTAGTAGTATGTTGTATGAATTGATGGATGAAAGATGATAATGACGTGAATTGTATGTTGGTTGATTGTAAAGCATGAAAGTATAATTATTGATACATGTAATTTGACATGTTATAATTATGTAAGGAAAAGTGTTTTGTCTATATATATATATATATAAAGCGATGTGTAAGTATACATGTTGTTGTTGTCGTGTTGAGTAAAAGTACAGAAGGTTGGGAGTGTGAATTGAACATGTGCTGGGTGGTAATGTTGAACGAATATGGTGGATAAATATGTGGTATGATGGATGAACTAGTGGAAAAAGATGAATCATCGTGATATGGTAACGTGGTTCCGATTAAGCATGTTATATAATGAAAGTTATTTTATAATGTTGTTATGCTAGTAACATGTGAATAGGGGATTTGATGTCATGTATTTGTGATTTTGTTTACGAAAGGTAATAGAATAAAAACATGTGGGTAAGTCATAATTGGCAAGTTAGATAAATTATGTGCATGATGAATGTTGTTGCTTGGCTTTTGAAAATAGTAACATATGATTATGAATACTGGTTTTATGAGTTTTGGACTGGTTTTGTTTGCTTGGTTGTTGTTTAAGCTATTTGGAAGTAAAAATCAAATAGTTATGTCGTCTGATTACAGCAAAGTTGTCTTTAAACTGTTATAACTTGAGATGCGTAAATGATTTTAATGTGATTCCAATTGGAGGTGATAGCTTGTCCTTTTACGATTCTAACGATAGGTCACACGCCTAAATTGACCAAGAAATGAGTGAGTTATGACTGTTTTACGAAAACTGGACAGTGCTGAGAAATGCGTAGGTACTCGATCGAGTAGCCTTGGTACTCGATCGAGTAGGGGGGTACTCGATCGAGTACGTCAGTTACTCGATCGAGTGTCCCTGGTAATTTGTTTTACGTACTTCTGATCTTCACCTACTCGATCGAGTAAGTCCCTTACTCGATCGAGTGTCCTGTACTCGATCTAGTGACCCCTGTTTTGGGTCATATGCTTATCTTTTGAATTCGTTGCATATTATGTTTAATTCAAAGTTATTATTTTGCTTCTTTATGCATTGTTTTACATGTATGTTGGTCTTGACGCGTAAGTTACCCAATCTTGTGGTGTAGTGAGTGGCACCTGTGGTGAGTATGACTTCGGTGGGAGGACATGAGTTATACGTGGTTGTAATAGATAGTGGAAAAAGAAAAGGAAGATTGTTATGGCTTAATCGAGACATAGAGCATGTTTTCTGAGATGAAATGGGATGAGTGACATGAGTGTGTGTTGAGTAACGTAAAAGTAAGTGAATGTGGGCAATGGATGATGTGAGTCTAAGGAACGTGAGAATGAAAGGATTGAGAGTAAGGATATGGATAGTGACAACTTGAGATGTGTAAAAATTATGGAGGGAGGTAGTTAAGAGCCGTGTGGGTTAAGAATATACATAATGCAAGTTCGTTTTAAAGGGGTTGAGAAGAGTGGTATATAGTGAACTTTGTGGAGACATGTCGCGGGGTGGAGATTTGGCTTTTTAAGAGATGAAACTATTGTGGGTTTTCCTTGGGCAATTAGCGGTATGAAAGGAATTTTGATTTCTAGAGATGTAAGAAGGGAGATGCAATTGTTGAACAGTAAACGTTGATTCTATGGATGGATTAGTGGCAAGGGTGATTGATGACATAATAAGATAATATTTATGGTAAGAAAGAGTGAGATGATATCGATATGAAATAATGGGATTTGAGTTTTGGAGCAATGAAAAGATAATCGGAGCACTAAAGAGTTAGATAGAAGTAATAAGGAGCTGAGCTATTAATGGTATTTTTGAGTATAACGAGAAAACAAGGATAAAAGTAAGTTGAGAAAAGTTAACCGGAGTTATGTGACATAAAGTAAGGAATCGTCGAGATGTATGATACTATCAAGGGTAAGTAAGTTAATAGTTATACAGAAGTTTCAGGACAACATGATTAATCATGAGTTTCGAGGAATTAAGGGAGTATGAAGTTGGTGGAGTATTTGCACGATACGAGATTTTTGGTGGAGAGTTAGATGATGATACAATTAAGGATAGTATTGGGAAGAATGTTGAGGTAATTTTGTTAATGGATTGGATGTTCGTTATTTGGGATGTCAACCAAAGATAGGAAACAAATCGTGATGTTTAGAGATGAGTGTAAGAGGTTTGATGCCCGGACAGCGGTAGTGTTATGGTTTGTGACTAGTGGTTAAGGGTAATGGTATATTAGAAAGGTAACAATTCGAAAGAGGTTGATTTGGTAGGGACCTGATTGTTGTGTATGATTGTGAGAGGGTATAAGATGTGGTTAGATGAGGCGGATGCTAATAGTTGAATAGTAAAGGTATGGTTATATTTGGCAGGAAGTGATGGTTGTGCGAATGGGGGAATATGTTATGAGGGGCATATGAGTTAAACTCGGGCGACAGGTAACCTTTATCGAGTGGTAACTTACGTGGTCAGGATTGACTAGTTGGTTGTGATTACGGGTCTATGATATGTGTAAATGTTTGTGTGAGGTTCTGACCTCACAAGAAGTGGTATGGTCTGATAATTATAAAGTTGTTTTATGAATGTTCTGTAATATATATGTTGGACACGGTAATTTAATTGAATAATATCCAAAAAAAGGTACTAACTTGATTAATTTGACATGGCTAGTTATAATTTTATGTGTATTCCGTGAAATGGTAGATATGATGTTCATGAGATGCTTATCTGTGTATCCATATAATATGTTGCGTGGTGATTTAATAAAGTGGATTTGAGTAAGTTTTCTTGTCCGAAAGGTTATTTCCGAGTCAGTATTTATGGAATTGTATGTAGTTGTGATGTCTATCGATGTGGTTGTGGTGCCTCGGGTGGTGATCCGGGCACGATATTTAGTGTTGTGATGCGGGTATTTTCGCACTGCGGTGTGGCTGTTGGTGGCGGTGTTGTGATGCCGTCACCGGTTGTGGTGGAGTAGGCAGGATGATTATGATACGAGTTTTCGAAAGTACATACCAGTTATACATAAATTGTTGTTTTATTTGTTGTTGTTTCCTATGAGTTTCAGTTGGACAGATAGACTGTTGTTTTGTTTGTTGATGTTCTCTTTACCTGGTTAAGTTGGGAATGAGGGTATAGTATGATATGAAATAGAGTCGTATATGTTTTCGTTGTTGTCATGGTATAGTGAGGTTCTATTGATGGGACACAGTTGTGAGAGGTTGTTACAGTAATTTTGATCTTGTTCTAGATAAGGCTTTAGTAGACATGGTAATGACAAGTGGTCCGTAGAACATGTGTGGTAATGATCTGAAAGCTACAGGTGGTTCATAATCTTTTGTTGGGACAGTGAGTGTAGGGTGTTGGGGGAATTAGTGTCATGTTAAGTTACGTTTGAGTTTTGCGATAATGGAGGAAAGAACTTGAGGATCTAGTGTGAGTATACGTAACGAGTGTGGATCGTGAGTTATGCTTTTGGGAGATAGGTGCTTTACATAGAGAGGTATGTTGTTTTGCAGAAATAATGGAGAGTTAGTATGGTGATTTTGCTACGAGCCTTATGGTATAGGTTAGGGGTGTGCCGAATGAGTTGAGTTATGAGAAATGTTTAAGTAAGAGAGCCTTGGATATATGCATGGCGAGTGTTTAGATTATAAGTGGTTATCTTTGACATGTGATGATGATGAGAATAACGAGAAGATATAACGAAGGATATAGTATTAGTAGGTTACGAGGACGTAACATTTATCTTAAGAGGAGGAGGATGCGATAAAAGAGATTTTGATGGTTGTTCATATGGTAGTTTATTTGGAAGTAGAGTGTTGGTGTAGCATAAGATATGGATTTGTATATGTGTGACAGTTAAGCTGTCTGTCTATCTTATTGTGACATGTATATTAATTGTGTGATTAGTACTGACCCCGTTTAAATGTTTTAAAAATTGTGGTGATCCATTCGGGGGTGGTGAGCAGTTGCTTGGCAGGTATATCTTGGATACGCATGGGATCTAGCTGGGGATGGAGTCATCACATATCAGAGTCTTTAGTCTTCCGCTGTGTTTATTAGAACAGTTCATTTCAGTTGGTTTATAGTTTGAGAACAGTTGTATTTTGCTTATAGTTGGTTTTGTAATGTAATCACTTAAACTTATTTAATAAAGTATGTTTCTTCTTTGTCTTATGATTATCATGCCTCGGGCAACCGAGATGGTAATGTCTTCATACCTGAGTGGTCCTAGTAAGGCACTTGGAGTATGGGGGTGTTACAGAAGGCCTGGCAGAGGAAGCGATCAATATGTCTACAGATACGAACGCTGTCGAGCCGTAACCTCTAGCCGCCTCGGCCAACCGAAGGCCTGGCAGGGGACACAACGGTCGATACGCTAACATGTTCACAGCGGCGGTTGGGAAACGCAAATCGGACGCCTCGGCCAGACCGAGAGTGAAAGAGGAAGCGACCAACATGCCAACATGTTTAAAAAAAACGTTAAACACAGTTGAGATACGCATTCTAACTGCCTCGGCCAGGCCGAAGGCAAAAACGAAAAAAAGCGCTCAATTAATAACGTAAGAAGACAAGTGAAGGATTGTGATCAAAACCCCGGCCAAGCCGAGGACCAATAAACAAACTTTATTAAAAATGATTACAAGTAAGGAGAATACAGACGACGGCCGTCCCCATAGGGATAAGCCAAAACACAACCTACCAAAGTTTTACAAAAAACAAGGAAAAGAAGAACAAAAGGTTACAGACATATCATTTGAAGCGCCAAAAGATGGCAGGGAGGAAAGGCTTAATAATTGGCCCCGAACAGTGAAGCTATCCGAGATGCCGGGTGAACCTGGTGACGACCGCCCATCTCCCTATGCCTGTTGCTGCTTGCCATCAGCGACGTCAGCAGCATCATCTTTGGTAGGCGACCCAGAAACTGTCTTGGCAGCTTCAGCCTCAGCAGTCTCAGCAGCCTCAGCTGCCCTCAGTCTCTTAGCCTCTTCCTTGGCCGCCTTCGCAATTTCAGCACGGGCCGCCTTCTCCGCAGCCTCCTCCTCCTCCTTCTTCACCTTTGCCTCCTCAGCGGCCTTCGCCTCCGCGGCCTTCTCCTTAGCTTCAAGCTTGTCATCAAGCAACTCGTCAAATTTTTGCCACGGAAAGGAGCCATCAAGAAAGAGCTCCCCTATCACTTCCCTGGCAGCTTCTTCGGCCAGGTCCCGGTATTGGGCGCACATGTTAGGAAGAATCTCGCGTTGGAGCGTCTCAATGTCCTCCTCCCTCTGAGCGATGATAGCATCCTTATTCCGAACCACCTTCCCCTGGGCCTGAAACATGGACTTCCATTGGTCCCTCTTCTCAGCATTGAAGTCGGCGACGGCCTGAAGCTTTTTACGCTCCTCCAGCAGCTTAGCAACTTCAGCCTCTGCAGCCTCAGCCTTGGCTCTCTCATCAAGGACTGCCTTTTCAGCGTCCTCCCTAAGTTTTCGCTCAGCATGGACCGCCGCTTCAGCCTCAGCCTTGGCCCTCTCAGCATCCTTCTCCGCAGCAGCGAGTTCAAGCCTGAGCCGCTCGAGCTGTGGGGCAGCTTCAGCCATGGCCTTTTCTTGCTCCACAATAAGAGCACCGGCCACATCAGCCCACTTCGACAGCAGCCTGGCCAAACTTAGGCCCTCCGACCTAATCTGGAAGGGGGTAGGCTTCGGAAAAGAGGAGACGACGGTGGCATCTTGACCACCCGTCTGCACAGATCGCTTCTCAGCACGCCGATCAACAATGTGTCCGGCAGACGAAGGCGTTTGAACTACAAAAAATTCAATCACATCATCTATGTCAACATTCATGGACATACCAGAGAGCCTGTCATCAGGAACACCTAATGAACCGGCTAAATCTGAGCCACAGGTTAGATCTGTACCAGTCTTGGCCTTCTTGGCCGGAGGCCGCATTTCTTTGCCGGCCTCAGTAGCAGCAGCAGCAGTAGCAGCAGTTGCAGCAGACGCTGTCTCCTTTCTCTTACGAAAGAGAGGAGATTCCACTGCCAAGGTGACCACCTCCTCGGCGGTAATATCAACGATCTCCACCGTCTCCTTTTGGACTGAAGGGATGGGAGGTGGAACTGATGTAGACGCCGTCGCTGCCGAAGACTTTGTTTTCCTCGTTCGGCGCGGTACGTTACCAGCAACCTTCGCCTGGGCCGCCGTCGTATCTAAGCCCTTCAGCTGCTGTTCCATGAGATCATTGGGCGCCGGTCTGCGATCACGAGCCTGGGCCTTAGGATGCAAATCAACAACTTGATTGTCCTTATCAAGTCTCATTCTCCTAAGGATATCTTCAGACAGATCCGGGCCAAAATGGTCTGCAAAGGAAACGAAGCAAGGGTTAAGTAGAAGAAATAAATCAAAGTTCAAAAAACAGAAACATTAAAAGCAGAAATGGGCCTCACACCGACCCCACTCACCCCGTTCGAGGGCCGGTATGAGGCCGACGTGGCAGAGCAGCTCATCCTGAAGAATGATCTGCGTCGGGGCAATCCATCCCTTCGGCAACCCATTCTTCTCCGCCTCAAAAAGCCTCATGGCCCGCTTCTCATCCGCATTAAGAGGGACCTTGCTGGCGTCCATCTTAAGCTTACTCCGGGAGACCCATTTGTCATGCTCCCCCTTACTCTCGCACCGCAAATTGACTTGGTGCTGAAAGGACCGGGGCAGTGGATAGTCCTCCGGCACCTCGACGTATACCCACCGCTCCTTCCAGTCCTTGCAGGAAGAAAGCTTATCAACGGAGACGTACCCCGGCTCCGTCTGCACGCTGTACCACCCAACGCAACCAGGGGCTGACGGCCGAAGATGATGAATCCGGCGGAATAAGTTAACCGTGGGGACCACCCCCTTGAAAAGACAGAGCCACACAAAGCCGACTATAGTCCTAATGGCCAACGGGTGCAGTTGGGCCACGGCGACGTTCATGGCTTTGATTATGGCCATAACGTGTTCATTCAGAGGAAACCGGAGCCCATACTCCAGGTGTCTGATGTATACGCCGATGCAGCCCTTGGGAGGGCAACAGACCGCCTGACCTTCCCCAGGAATAACAATACTATACTCCCTACCGAAGGAGAAGTGACGTTCGAAAAAGTCAGGACCAGAACAACTGGCAAACTTGTGGGTCCAAGCACGGTCAGGGCAGACCTTGCAGGCGTCGCCGTGATCCATGACGTACGGCCTCTCACCATCAGAATGAGCCCTTTCCTCATCATCACCGTCATCATCAACATCATCATCATCCTCCCAATCCTCCAGAGCTTTTGGATCAACTTCAGGAGAAGGAGACCTAGGGCCCCCGGACCTTATCGGAATGGCGGCTAGTGCCTCCTCTTCACGAAGACGCGACGGGGAACCCCCCGACGCAGTGTTACTAGGACCGGCATCAGCAGAAGACATGTTCACAACAAAAACTTAAGCAATTAAAAGTTGAAAATTTTGTTTGTTTACCTTGAAGAAAAAGTGCTACGCCGAAGTAACGATTCTGAAGATTAGAAGAGAAAGAAACCCTTGAAAATCTAAGAGAGAAAAAATAAGCAAGAAGAAGAAAATTTTTTGAAAAAATGAATTTGGAAGGCCAAATTCAGGGGCTAACTCTCCTATTTATAGGACAAAGCCCACTCAATCCGACCAATCAGGGCAAAGCCCATGAAGCGTCAACCAATCAACGCCGAGCCACGTGTCAAGCATGCAGCCATGGAATGTCAATCGACAAACATTTACAAAACTTCTTCAACACACTCCTTGACAGAATGCCAATCGACGTATCTTTGTAGATACCTCATTTCTGCACCTCCCGCAAACCACCCGGTGATGATTGGGCCGCATGTTTGATACGCGGAACGATTTGTGACAGTTCGTAAGATTATCATCAAGTGATTGCTCAAATATTAAATGTCTACCTCTTAGTTGTCATGTACGTCCCGATACGGTCGTTTTGGCAGTAATTAGAGTACATTCGGAGTCCGGGTCAAAAACCGTCTCCATTTTCTGAAAACCGTTAAATCCCGAGTCAGAATATTCTGGAATGTTCCGGATATTACTATTCCATATTTTATAAATTTTATCTTTTGGCAAATAATATCCCGTAATATTCATAAGATAATCGAATTATTTCCGTCCTACCATAACTCAAACGCGGAAATCTTTCTTCAGCAGGAGGAAACCTCCTGGGAATAGACGCAGCAGGCGCTGCGCCTCTTCCAAGAGACGCAGTGGCTGCTGCGCCTCTTCCCAGGCCCTTCTTTGCATGTCTTACGTATCTTTTTCATATCTTTCCGAGATTCACTTCCAAAGAGTCTCCGAAACCCTAATTCCTTCACGTGATTAGTATAAATAGGAGCCTTCGCTCCTCATATTTCTCACGCGAGTGTCCGCCCTTCTCTTCTCCCTTTGCATTCTAGACTTTGTTCTTACTTATTGGCGCCTACGTGCTTGAACTTTCGACCACGTAAGCTCGGATCTTTCCGGGTACCAGCCTCTCCGTTGCATGACCGACCAATTTGACCAACTACACCAATAATCAACTTAATTAATCAATCGTTTTCCTCTTACGAGGGCACTTTCTTTGCATTCGCGTCGAGCATCACTAATCGATATCTTAGTTCTTCTCGTTCCGTCAACATGTAAGTCTGAGGGTGTATAATCTCTCTTTTATTTATTGTATTTTACCTTTTCGTATCATCAATTGTAAGGTTTACGTCGAAAATACCGTTAAAATCGATTTCTAAAACCCTTTTGTTAAAATCTGTTTTTGCGGATTTCCAGTAAATAACCGTCGAGAAAGGACGCAGCAACTGCTGCGCCTCTTCGAAGGAGCGCAGTTCCTGCTGCGCCTCTTCGAAGGAGCGCAGTTCCTGCTGCGCCTCTTCGTGAGGCTGCCGCAGTTCCTGCTTCCTTTCTTCTTCGTTTATCCTCTGTAATTCGTTTTCGAATCCTTCTTTTGCTTATTCGTTTGTCTATTCTTCATCATGATAACATATAAATCACATGTATATTTAATCATCATCATTAGCATGTTCAATTCATCATAAATCCGACTTAAATCCTAAATAATCCAATATTTACGGGTTTTCGTCATTAAATTCAAACCCGGATTTTAGAGATTCAATTTGTTAATATTGGGTTTCTGGAATTCGTCTTTGATATAGTTTTCATCTGTCTTTTGTCGTATCTATCGCATATTCGTCGCATATTCGTTGTATATCCGTCGTATTTAGTCTAATTGACTTATTTCAATAGAGGACTCATTGATATTTTCATCGTAATTTCATGTAAATAATCCGTTTCCGATTCATCCTATCTATGTTTATCGCTTTTATGACCATCATTCACATGTAATTAACCTATTAATCACTTCCATCCGAGTAAATATTTCAATCCATCATTAAATTCATCAATTCAAATTAACGATTTGCGATTCTGGCTTCACGGCCCGAACTCACCCTTGGAGCAGACGCGCGTCTGCTGCGCTATTCCAAGGGACGCAGCTTTTGCTTTGCGCATTCTCTGGCCGAGTTAAATCCCCGAACTCCGTTTCTGCCTTGACCTAGTTTGTTTAGTTTACGTATTAACTAACTATTATCCATATTATCACTTTCTGTTTCGTTCGTTATTTTCTTTCTTTCTTTCTTTTGTTTCCTTTTCTCAAATTATCCGTTTTAAAGGTATTTTCGACATAAATCGCCTATTCCAATGTAATTATTGTAATTTTCTTTATTGTAATTTATAATTATTGTATTTCTTTTATTACTTGTATGTTTTCACATGTAATCAATATTAAATCCTACTTCGACCCAATTGTTTGCTAAATTAATTGTCAACCGACTTAGTATTAATTCTTCACATGCTAGGATTAAAACTTGGATGTTGCATTGCATGCATATAGCCGACGATATATCAAGTATAAATAACTTCCCTAATCATTAGTAGAGGCCGCTATCGAGGCGGGCGGGATTAGGTGTTCGATCAAAAGAGCTTCCTAATACGTACCCTCACCCCTTACTCCAGATCTCCGTGAGCACCCGTGTTCATTGGCATCCACGAGAGTCATTCTAGACATAGAATGCTAAGGGTAACGATTGCTTAGTGTTCATGTCACTACTTTGTGTCTTGACATGACACGAGGTATTCGAACGGTTCCAATTTCCCATAAAAATTGGTGGCGACTCCATACAAAATGCAAACGCTTGTTTTCGACCTTCGCCAAGCGCCCCCGTGGGCGGCCCGCTGTCCACAATCTTCTTCAACACGCCCGTTGGTATCTACTCGCCAAACGGCCCGCTGATTCAACCAAGCTTGGCAGCACCGGCTGGGGGCAATCAAAAGCACACGGCACTCAAAACCTCGGTCTCGGCCAGCGCCACTTTCTTTTCCACATCTGATGTCCATTACACATCCATGTGGAGGGGGGATATGATACGGTACGGCCTAAGCAGAACCAAGCCGAGGTAGAAGAAGCCGGGGCAGAAAATTTTTAAACTTGCGCAGAATACGCTCAACACTCATCGAAGGTCCATACCACGTCATAGACTACGCTGGGGGGCAAATTGATGGGGCATATTCTGCACCCGCTGACCGAGTCAACATATTGAGCAAGGTCAAAGATATCCACAACAAGTCAACGACTTAGACAGCCTAACCGACGCAGCCTGTCGGCCTGTCTCTTGGGTCTCGGCTGGGACAACTAGCCGGCCGGGGCACACATCCGCGTACTCATATCCAAGACCCCTCGGCAGCGAGTCAACAGGGCCCGCCGGCCTGCCATGGGTCCCTCGGCCGAGGGTAGATCAGTCTTTCCACCTGCTAGCCACTTGGCCACTACGTGACAAAAGGTGAAAGTCTATAAATACTCCTCAACCCTCATTGAGGAGAGGATCCACAATCTAACCTAAAACTCACTATTCATCTGGTAATATCTTCCTTATCTCTCTACAACATATACTTCGCCAAGTAACATACAACTTATCTCTTTAAGTTCACTGACTTGAGCGTCGGAGTGAGTACGCTCGGTGCAAAGCCGAGCCCTCAGTTTGTTCATCGTTTCAGGAGAGACCGAGAGGAAGAGTCAAAGCAAGGAAGGACATCCATTCACCAAGCTTGCGTGGTAAACAACACTGCTCTGGAATTACACCCGGAACAACTTTATTTAAAATTAAGTTGACATGCAGTTATATAAAACTTAAATAAATAAGATAAAACACAACTCAAACTTATCCGAGTGATTGATTGCCACCTCTAATGAATGATGAATTGGTGGAACAATGCTTGAACTTTAATATCGATTAACCGTCCATATAATTCAAAATGAAATGCAACATTTTCATTGCCTAGCCAAAACTAACATATGTGTGAAAAAATCTCTCTAAAACCCTAATCTTCATCAGTTATGCGCGGGACTTTCATTGATTATCAATCGATGGTAAGCCTCAAAATTATTTTCTATTTCAATTAATAGTATGCAGATCTATCTTATAACGTTCAAGGATAAACGCTTATAAAGTACGGCTATTGGCTACGCAATTATTTTAGCTGTTTTTTTTAGCGTTTGTCTTAAATGTCCACATTAAGACTCTCTTTAAATAAAGATTTAGAAGAATATATTATTATTTTTTTTTTTTTGGTGAATCAAAGCAAGGTACAGAGACCTCAAACAGAGCAAGAAACTAACAAACGAAAACAAAAAACAAACAATCTAGAAGAATATATTATGGGATAGGATAAGTATCGCTCTACTCAATTATATCAAGTACTTGGTATCTTTACCATTGAAGATGATCTGGATTTTTTTTTTCTGTTGAACCTTGGGCTTGGTAATAGTTGTAATTTCATTGATATTGATTATAATTGTGCTAGACTAATTTTTTTGTGGATGCTACTTGGAGGGAGGATAATAGTAATGGATTTGGGTGGTTCATAAAGTTTGCGGATTCTAGTTCGTATTCATGTTTGAAGAATTGACTGAATGAGTATAATATTTTTTTGATGTAAATGCTTCCGAATTTATGTTGGCATTTGAGTAATATATTAACGTGTCCCCTAACTAAAATAATTGATTTGTTAAGTCTTCTAATGAGCCAAACACAAGTCTTTTAGTAGTTGGGTGGCACATTAACATCTTGACTTTTCAAGTCTACTTATCCTCAAACTAACTGTGTCCATTTGTTTATGCATCAAGTTGTTAATTAACAAAATAAAATATCAGAATTTATATTAATTGGTGTTTTGATTTAACAAATTTAAGAGTAATAATGCATAATTGCTTCAAGTTGTTAATTCTGGTAATTGTTTTGAGTTGCATCACAAGTGATGCCTTAAACAACACTCGGCTCCTCATCAATTGTGGGCTTCCGGTGTCCACCCAATCTCAGTCCCACTCCGATGGTCGTGTATGGCAGAGCGATGACGACCCTGTTTTCGCTTCGTCTAACCTCGACATCGTCTCAACTAACGTCTCAGAGGATGCTGCTGATGACGTGCCATTCAAAGTAGGACGGGTATTCTGGTCTGATATAACCTACACCCTCACTCTCACCCCAGGCCCCAAATTCATACGCCTCTACTTCTTCCCTAATGTTTCCTACAACAACACTCTTCCTCATCAATTTTCGACATCTCTCTTTGCTAATAGCTTCGCTCTTTTACACAACTTTAACCCTTTCCTCAACTCACAAGGGAAACCATTTATTATAGTTGAATTCCAATTTATTATACAAAATGGTGAAAATAATCTCAACTTAATCTTCTCTCCAGGTATAATCAATAACGGTTCTCCTGATACAAGATTATCGTCCTACGGGTACGTGAATGGTATAGAAATTGAGTCCGTTCCAGATGGTTTGTACTTAAACGACTCCAACCTGATTTATACTGATGCCAATGATCCAGAAATGGGATACACATTGGATAAGGATTTGACCGCATTGCAGACGGCTTATCGGCTAAACGTGGGAGGGGATATTGTGGATGAGAGGGACGACAACCCAGGGGGGATGAAGCGTAAATGGGACGCAGACGAAGACTACGTAGTGGGGGAAAGAGGCATAAAGTTGGAACCAGATCCAAAGTGGGTGAGCTCAAAGAATAACAGCGGCACAAACGCGGCGCCTAAGATAGTATACGGGACTACTAGGAGCATGGGAGACGACTCTTATTTAAATTGGAAGCGGAACCTTACGTGGATGTTCCAAGTGGACCCGGGGTTTTATTATCTGGTGAGGCTTCATTTCTGTGAGTTGAGTGCGACAAAAGTTGGAGAGAGGGTGACGAATCTGTATATTGATGGCATCCTGGTGGAGCAGTATTTTGATATTTTGTTGGACGCTGGAGGGTTTGGTATTCCAATGTACAAGGATTATGTTATAAATGTCCCTGGTCATAATCCTACTACTGCTTCAAAGGTTGCTCTTTTCTTAGCCCTCTATCCTTTATCTGGCGTGTAAGTATATATCATACTTCTACCTTCTTCTTTATCTATCCTTAAAATCAATTTGGAAAAAATGTGAAAGTCAATGCACTTCGTATATTTGGTCTTATACGGAGTAGTACTTATTATACCATTACTCGAATTATATATAGTCAATGCACTTCTTTATCTTTCCTTGGCCCTCTATCCTTTACCTCTTTTCCCGTAAGTATATTTAAACCACTAGTCAATTCAAGAGCAAAACACAGTCCATACAAATGTGCATGGCCTTATGATTAATGGACTACGCGCACTAGTCTAAAAAACCCCTATAGCGTTGGTTCTAAATGATTATTTGCATCGGTTATGAGGTGATGCATTTGGAGGGGCCGTATTTGCTCTTGCGTTGGTTTCACAACCGTTGCAACAAGTTAACTCTATATTTATATTCATATTCATATTTCTTAAAGATGATTAATTGATTGATATTTATATTGATTTGTTTAGTATTGTAGATTTGTAGATATATCGCTGAGTGGGTTGGAGATCTTGAAGTTGAGCGATACGGCTAGAAATCTTGCAGTTCCTAATCCACCTTACAACGGTACCGACGACACAACTTCACTTAATACAACTCGAAGAGCTAAAAGTTCAATCCGTAAGACTATCATTATTATTGGAAGTGGCATTGGTGGTTTACTACTACTTTCTGTTTTCCTATTTGCTTTGTTTCGACGCAGACTACAGTATAAGAAGTTGTTTACGTCGGCCAACATGTCTAGACCGTCCTTACAAACCGATCTTTGTCGACGTTTCTCATTGACCCAGATAAGGGTTGCCACTCGTGACTTCGATCAGAATTTAATAATAGGCAAAGGTGGGTTCGGAAAGGTGTACAAAGGTTGCATTGATGGTGGAGCCACTAATGTGGCTGTCAAACGACTAAATTCAACGTCCAAACAGGGGGAGCAAGAGTTCCTAACTGAAATTGAGATGCTTTCAAGACTACGTCACAGACATTTGGTGTCCTTGATCGGGTATTGTGACGAAAAGGGAGAGATGATATTGATTTACGAGTACATGCCCCATGGCACCCTTCGCGACCACTTAAATTACAGGGACGCTAAAGAAACATGCAAAAATGAAGTATTACCATGGAAGCAACGTTTGAAAATTTGCCTAGGATCGGCTCGTGGGCTAGAATATCTCCATGGGGCCAACAAACAGTTGATCATTCATCGTGATGTCAAGTCCACTAATATTTTGCTCGATGACAAGTGGACGGCTAAGGTGTCAGACTTTGGGCTCTCGAAAGTGGGTCCTGCAAGTGACACAAGTGACATAGGAGTGGGCCATGTTAGTACTATTGTTAAAGGCAGCTTTGGGTATTTGGATCCCGAGTATTATCAACGTGGACAATTAACTGAGAAGTCGGATGTTTATTCATTTGGAGTCATGTTATTTGAAGTCTTATGTGCCCGACCAGCTGTTGAACTTAACCTTCCTAATGTTCGAGCTTGCTACACAAAAGGGATCCTCTACACTATAGTCGATCCTACTCTAACGGGTCAAATCACACACGAGTGTCTAAGTAAATTTGGGGAGATTGCAGAGTTGTGTATAAGGGCTAATCGAGATGAACGTCCCTCAATGAGGGACGTAGTATTGAGTTTAGAATTCATGTTAACACTTCAACAAACCGCCGAGAACACGGGTGACATTAGTCTAATGGTGGATTTTACGATTAGAAGTAATGCTACTTGTGGTGGTGAAAATGGTGCTTCGACAATTTCATTTGGGGAAAATGTTTGCGAAAGCAGAGCAGTTGGTGTTGATACTCAAGGGTCGATTGTGGCTAGTAATACTGCTGTTACAAATTCTTATATGGAGGTCAAGTCAGGTTCAGTCTTTTCTGAGATCTTTGATCTACGGGCTAGATGAAATTTTGCCGTCCGTCCTTGTAAGCCTATATTTTTTATGCATATACAAAAAAAAAAATCTACTTGTTCTCATAAACTGTAATTATATGTAATGATTTTTTTCAACTTGTTTGAATGGATTATGTTGCAGAGATTTCAACGTTGCAACATGATTATTTTTTCAAATTTTGTCGTCCGTCCCTGGTTGTACTCCCTCCGTCCCGTTTATTTATTTACCTTTGATTAAACATTATGACACGAAGAATTACATTTTGGTTCAGTATAAATCTTTACAATATGATGATGCTTGTGTCAACATATATTTATATAGTAAAATCTAAATAAAATTACAATTATATTTTAGAAGATGATAAACTTTATCCTTTACATAGTATCTGTAATTTATTTATTAATATCCCTCTTTGTTAATTTCACAAACAAACTAATAAGACGAGTTTAATAGAGTATATGGTATAAAGCAAATGTAAAGAGTTCACTTAAACGGAGAAAGTAAGAAATACGGAGCACTTGTGCGGCAGAAATGAGGGCGCGTCACAAATCTCAATGTGCCACTTGCTTGCGGGACGACAATCCAACGTCGGTTTTTTGTGGAGTATTATGTTATTTGAATAATTCAAGCAATATTTGATCAACAGATGATTGCATTGTCCCAATTTAGAGGTTCTTGTGATACATCTTTTCGACTATAAAGAGATGATTTGGAATCAAGATGCCGTGTTCATGCTAGTTCAAAAGGTGAAACGCATAGAGTTGTATGCAGAAGATGTCAAACAATTTAGCAAATATGGGTTGAGTCTGTCTAGTGGCATTGTTTTTAACAAGTGCCCCGGTTTTGGAGAAGCTTGTCATCAGCGGATATGGCACATCGTCCTACCGATGATTCCTTGAGTCAATTTTGCAAAACTTTACTCAAGTTTGCTGAGGACCTTCACGTTGTCAAATCGATTTCTTAGGAGGATTTAAGCTAGACACAAAAGTTCAAGGATAAACGTTTATAAAGTACGGCTATTGGCTACGCAATTATTATACTCTGTAGCTGTTTTTTTTTTAGCCTTTGTCTTAAGGGTACACATTAAGACTCTTTAAATATATAAAGATTTAGAAGATTATATTATGGGATATGATAAGTATCGCTCTACTCAATTATATCAAGTACTTGGTATTGCAGGATGATCTGGATTTTTTTTTTCTGGTGAACCTTCGGCTTGGTTATAGGTGTAACTTCATTAGTATTGATTATAATTGTGTCCAGACTAATATTTTTATGACGGAATGAGGATAATATTTTTGTGATGTAAATGCTTCCGAATTTAAGTTGGCATTTGAGTAATATATTAACTTGTCCCCTAACTAAAAAAAATGATTTGTTAAGTCTTCTAATGAGCCAAACACATTAACATCTTGACTTTTCAAGTCTACTTATCCTCAAACTAACTCTGCCCATTTGTATATTTTTTTTTTTGGTTGACGCGAGTATCCTTACCGATAGCGGGACAATTTCCTTTGGAATAGTGACGGTTAGGAGTGTTCACCGGTCCAAAACCGGACCGGACTGGATAACCACCAACCCCAAGACTGCGGACTGGAACCTTTTAGGTCCGGTTTTTCCCGGGTTTGGACCGAACCGGTACTAATTTACTCCCTCCTATTCGCTATTTTCTTCCCCTTTGATGTGGGCACAAGATTTTAGGAGAATGATTAAAGAATGAATAAAGGAAGATGGTGGGGTTTGTGAATTGGAGAGATGAATGAATAATTAGGGATTAAATAAGGAATTGTGAGTAAGATGGGTTTTGGTGATAGAAGAGAGGGATGAATAAAATAAGAGTAAAAGTTAGGTGGGGTTTGGTGATAGGAGAGAGGGATGAATAAAATAAGAGTAAAAGTTTTCAAAATAAGAAAGGGAAGAAAACCTGAATAATCCGTTTAAGGAAATAGGGAAGAAAATAGTGAATAAGAGGGAGTATAAGGTAAATTGAGTTTTCATTTGTTTTTTTTTAATGTGGATCGTACCGGAGACCCGTCACCATATTTTTTGGGATCCGGAGACCGAACCGGTATTTATCCGGCCTGGACCAGACTGGTCGGTCTGGGCCATTTTTGTTCACATCTAGTGACGACAATTTAATAGATTGACCCCGCTCAAGTTTGAGTTTTTCATTCCCAAGAGTTAGGAATCGAAACCTTGAGCATTTTTTTAAGAGATAAGAGTTCTTACCACTCACATCAGCCAACTTTAGTATTGTGGTCATTTGTATATGCCGTTAACAATAAGACACTTGACAGTCCACACTCCACACCAACATTAATTAACAAAATAAAAAATCAGAATTTATATTAATTGGTGTTTTGATTTAACAAATTTAAGAGTAAATGAATTGCAGCATCAAGTTGTTAATTCTGATAATTGTTGTGAGTTGTATGACAAGTGATGCCTTAGACACTCCGCTCCTGATCAATTGTGGACTTCCCAAGTCCCACCCAATCTGAGTCCTTGTTTGAGGGTCTTGCATGGCAAAATTAACGAGAGTCCAAAATAATGTTACTATGTTAGCGAAGTGGAACCGTGCAACGACGTGACCCCTGTTTTTTTTTTTTTTTTGTTGACTAGGAGTATCCCCTATCGACAGTTGGGGCAATCTCCTTCGGGGTACTGAAGGCAATTTAATGGGTTGACCCCTCCCAAGTTTGACTTTTTCATTCGCAAGAGTCAGGAATCAAACCCCTGACCACTTGTTTAAGAGATGAGAGCCCTTACCACTCACACCAGCCAACTTTGGTACGTGACCCCTGTTTTAACGTTGATAATAATGTAGGTTTGGAAGTTATCAAGCTTGACTACCGCAATAGAATCTAACGTTGATATATCCATCAGTAGCATTCCAGCCCTTGTATTACACGACGCCTTGTTAAATTGTGTAACTCTATTTTACGACGCCTCTAAAATGTTTTAAGTTCTACTAATGCGCCAAAAGTAATTGTGTTTGATGCAACATCTTGACATTTCAACTTAGACTCAGAGATCCACATAATCGAGTCGGGGATGTGCATTAAAACCATTAACATCCCATGATTACACTTTATACAACTACAATCACTTGATAATCGAGATAACACAAAACTAAAAGTAATACTCGTAATAAACTTGGAAGTCATGATTTGGAATCAGTATAGAATTAGGATCCTATGGAGTACTGTAATTGTATTAAGTTGTATCAAGAGTGATGCGTTTAACGACACATCATTCCTCATCAATTGTGGGCTTCCCAAGTCTACCCGATCTGAGTCCCCCTTAGACGGCCGTGTATGGCAAAGCGACGACAGCCCTGCTTTCGCTCCATCGTACCTTAACACCGTCTCAAGTAACGTCTCAGAGGATAATGCTGATGACCTGCCGTACAAAGTAGGTCGGGTATTCTGGTCTAGTATCAACTACACCTTCTCCGTCACCCCAGGTCCGAAATTCATACGCCTCTACTTCTTCCTTAATGTTACCTCCAACAACACTCTTCCTCACCAGTTTTCGACATCTCTCCTTTGATTTGCATGCCAATTCACGTGGGCCTTGGCCAATCCAATTCCATCTCTTATACAAACACGTGTTTCCGATATTAACTATATTTCCGTGTTAGCGGACAATATAAAAAATATGTCGTCGAGATTATTTAATTAATTATCTCATAATAAATTAAATAACCGTAACCGTTAAATATCGACCGTAAGTGTGTGACCAAATAGGTTCATCACTAAACCGGTAATAATTAATCTCATTAACTATTAATCGAGGTTGGCGTCTAACAACACTCCCCGACGGCCGGATAGCGTGAATACCAATATTCACTGTACTTCACCGTACTCGAACCTGGTAAAGGACACTGTATTTATTTCCCTCCGTCGTTCCAACTCCGGATCGTCCTAGGGTATGGTTTGACTGTCAAACCCCACTAGACAACCTCTATGTTACATGTCTATCATTATTGGTCGGAAATGACTTTAAGAAACTCCTTTCTTAAATCATTCGTCTGCCCTGGCCAAGGTCTTTATATGACCAATAAGATTAATGACAACATAGAGTTCAAACTCATTACCTTGAGCTGACGGATTCCATCTTGACTCACCACTAATTATATAGGTACTTAATTATACCCAATGACCATTCAACTAGCATTTGTACACACTAGGTGTCCGGTATCTAAGTACAATAAGCAGTCTATTAATTACAATGATGATCTCAGGTCAAAGGATAAAATATACAATTACTCCTTAAGAGAATTTCCACATTGACAGTGCATAGGTAATAATAACCATTTGGGAAATTTCACTGTTGATCACGTTCAATAATCATATCTCCATATGCATTATCAATATTATAACTTTAATGAATGAGATCCATTAATACTCATCCTATGAGTAACGTTATCAATATATTGGTCTATCCGGATTATCATAGTCCCGTTTTGAAGATCCAACGACCAAGAACACTTTTAGACTAAACTTTATAATACTCGACTCTCATTATCATAATCTCCATTATGATGTCAAATATACCAGTTTAATCAAGGACTTATCATCGTATTAATACCTTAATAAGATAATAAGAAAAAGCCATCTAATTATTAATCTCCATTAATAATTACACTGTATGAAATTTGTTCAAAAACGTTTCATAACGATTGCTCTGGGGCATAGTTCCAACAATCTCCCACTTGACCTAGAGTCAATCGGTCATGAACCTTGATCCTTGATCCCACTTGCGCTTGTCAAACTCCTTTGATAAAAGCGCCTTAGTGAAAGGATCCGCATTGTTTCTTTCCCTTACACCTGAGGAATTTGAACATCTCCATGTTCGAATATTTCTCTCATCAGGTGAAATTTCCGAAGAGCATGTTTAGATCGTTGGTGGTCCCCTTAGCTTTTTAGCCTGTACAATAACTCCTTATTGACACACAATAGAGGAACACCTTCCTCCACTGAAGGAACAACACTAAGTTCAATTAAGAACTTTCTTATCCAAACGGCTTCCTTAACAGCATCACATGCAGCTAAGTACTCTCCTTCGGTTACTGAGTCAGCTACTTTAGCTTTTATGGAATTCTTCCAACTCACTGCTCACCATTTAAAGTTAAAGCATAACCAGAGATAGACTTGCTATCATTCTTATCCAATGCGAAACTTGCATTAGTACAGCTAAACACTTTTAGCTTACAATCTCCAAAAAATGAGGAATTGATCCTTAGTCCTTCTCAAGTACTCAAGGATGGTTTTCACCACTTTCCAATGTTCCTCACCCGGATTGCCTGATGCCTACTCGCTACTCCTAACGGGTAAGCCACATCAAGCCTTGTACAACATGACAGCTCAGTGTACAAATTTGGGAGAGCCCAAGCAGCTTCCTGAATCTATCTCCATAGATTCTTATTCCAAGAATATAAGCCGCTTCTCCCATATCCTTTATGGAGAACTGTTCAGATAGCCAAATCTTTGTCTCTTGCATGGCTAGCGCACCATTTCCTATCACCAATATGTCATCCACATATAGCACTAGGAAAATGACTGTACTCCCACTAGCCTTCTTTGAGAAATCTTAGTCGGAAAGAAAACAATCCAATAAGAACATAATCATACATCATCATGATATGGACTTCCTCATAATGATATATAAGAATTTTAAAACATGCATGAGCCCCCTGGTTGTCAGGTCGTTTCTCATCATAATTAAAATTTATCTGATTTTATCTTATAAAATCATTTCAGGCTCTACACTACATAGTCCCCTGGTTGCCAGGTCGTACCTATCAATGTAGTTGAGTTTATCCACTCTAGTAACAGAAAATTAATAAATGTCATACCCTCTGGGTTGTCCAGACTAAAAGTATAAGTTTAGTTAACTTTTCTTCACCCCTGTATCACACACAATAGACAATATTATTATATCTCCGAACTACAAGCCCCCTGGTTGTCAGGCCGCTTCTTGTAAACGAAAATAAAATAATTTTATTGTCTACCTGAGTGGCAACCTTTGACAAAATATCTCATATTTTATCAATTAAAAAAACTCAATAATCTTTAATTGGTCAAGTTTTAATGCCATTCAAACAATTTGAATAACACAAGTGCTTATATCATATACTAGCACCTTAACAATTATATCTCATATAACTGTCGTACACAGTTATCGCATAACCGTAGTACTCAAACTTTGTTAATATTGCACCATAAAGAGAACTCTTCTCTTATATGTAGCCAAAAATAACATAAAACATGAAGTATACTCAATAAGCTCATTAAACAATCATTACACTAATAATTGAAAAAATAAAAACAAATTGATATGCTATCATGTCACTAAAAGACTAGCTAGTTTGCTCATACATAAAACAAGTATAGCCAAACTGCACTCCAACATACAAAGAGAACTTTTCTCGCTTCCGTAAGCCAAAATATGACCCATATTTACAAAATATAAATGCAAAATTGGCTCTGATACCAATTGAAGGGACCGCAGTACATCACATGTAGCAGCGGAAGATAGAAATGCGGTCCTCCTGAGACCTATTGCATTTTAAAACTTGTAAAACTGGGTAAAGGTATACATACTTTATGTGTAGACAATAAATTGGTCTAACCCCGAAAATACGGAGTCTCTAGTGTATCCACACCGGTAGATAAACTAACGTTCTCAACCCTTGAGACGTCCTCAGAATATAGAGAAAACACTTTTCTCACTTTAGTGTATGTATAAGAGTAAGACGAAATCGAAACTCAATTCGATTGTGCTTAAAAAATTCATGGCCACGCCGCCTATTCATAGGCAAATGGTACCTTGGTCACCAAGAAAGAAAAACATGAGTCACAACCTTAATAATTAAGGATTCCTCATGTACATGGCACGTACACATACAAAATCAAACTTTGCCTTTGATTTGCATGCCAATTCACGTGGGCCTTGGCCAATCCAATTCCATCTCTTATACAAACACGTGTTTTCGATATTAACTATATTTCCGTGTTAGCGGACAATATAAAAAATATGTCGTCGAGATTATTTAATTAATTATCTCATAATAAATTAAATAACCGTAAACGTTAAATATCGACCGTAAGTGTGTGACCAAATAGGTTCATCACTAAACCGGTAATAATTAATCTCATTAACTATTAATCGAGGTTGGCGTCTAACAACACTCCCCGACGGCCGGATAGCGTGAATACCAATATTCACTGTACTTCACCGTACTCGAACCTGGTAAAGGACACTGTATTTATTTCCCTCCGTCGTTCCAACTCCGGATCGTCCTAGGGTATGGTTTGACTGTTAAACCCCACTAGACAACCTCTATGTTACATGTCTATCATTATTGGTCGTAAATGACTTTAAGAAATTCCTTTCTTAAATCATTCGTCTGCCCTGGCCAAGGTCTTTATATGACCAATAAGATTAATGACAACATAGAGTTCAAACTCATTACCTTGAGCTGACGGATTCCATCTTGACCCACCACTAATTATATAGGTACTTAATTATACCCAATGACCATTCAACTAGCATTTGTACACACTAGGTGTCCGGTATCTAAGTACAATAAGCAGTCTATTAATTACAATGATGATTTCAGGTCAAAGGATAAAATATGCAATTACTCCTTAAGAGAATTTCCACATTGACAGTGCATAGGTAATAATAACCATTTGGGAAATCTCACTGTTGATCACGTTCAATAATCATATCTCCATATGCATTATCTATATTATAACTTTAATGAATGAGATCCATTAATACTCATCCTATGAGTAACGTTATCAATATATTGGTCTATCCGTATTATCATAGTCCCGTTCTGAAGATCCAACGACCAAGAACACTTTTAGACTAAACTTTATAATACTCGACTCTCATTATCATAATCTCCATTATGATGTCAAATATACCAGTTTAATCAAGGACTTATCATCGTATTAATACCTTAATAAGATAATAAGAAAAAGCCATCTAATTATTAATCTCCATTAATAATTACACTGTATGAAATTTGTTCAAAAACGTTTCATAACGATTGCTCTGGGGCATAGTTCCAACACTTTCGACACAGACAACAGCATAAGAAGCTATTTACATCGGCCAACTCGTCTAGACCATCCTTACCAACTGATCTTTGTCGACATTTCTCGTTGACCCAGATAAGGGTTTCCACTTGTGACTTCGATCAGAACTTAATCATTGGCCGGGGTGGGTTTGGCAAAGTGTACAAAGGTTGCATAGATGGTGGAGCCACTCTTGTGGCTGTCAAACGACTAAACCCGACATCCAAACAGGGAGAGCAAGAGTTCCTTACTGAAATTGAGATGCTTTCAAGACTGCGTCACAGACATTTGGTGTCCTTGATCGGGTATTGTGATGAAAAGGGAGAGATGATATTGATATACCAGTACATGCCCCGTGGCACCCTTCGTGACCACTTGAATTACAAGGACACTAAGGGAACAAACAACAATCAAGTATTATCATGGAACCAACGTTTGATGATTTGCCTAGGATCGGCTCGTGGGCTATAATATCTCCATGGGGGAACAAAACAGTTGATCATTCACCGTGATGTCAAGTCCACCAATATCTTGCTCGATGACAAATGGACCGCCAAGGTGTCAGACTTTGGGCTCTCGAAAGTCGGTCCTGCAAGTGATACAGGCGTGGGCCACGTTAGCACTACTGTTAAAGGTAGCTTTGGGTATTTGGATCCAGACTATTATAAACGTGGACAATTAACTGAGAAGTCGGATGTTTATTCATTTGGAGTCATGTTATTTGAAGTCCGATCCTATGTGCCCGACCAGCAGTTGAACTTAACCTTCCTAAGGTTCGAGCTTGCTACACAAAAGGGATCCTCTACACTATAGTCGATCCTACTCTAACGGGTCAAATCACACCTGAGTGTCTAAGTAAATTTGGAGAGATAGCAGAGTTGTGCGTAAGAGTCAATCGCGATGAACGTCCCTCGATGAGGGACGTAGTATGGAGTTTAGAATTCATGCTAACACTTCAACAAGACGGAGAGAACACTAGTGATGGTAGTCCAATGGTGGAACTTACTATTAGTAGTAATGCTACTAGTGGCGGTGAAAATGGTGCTTCCACAATTTCATTTGGGGAATATGTTTGCGAAAGCAGAGCAGTTGGTGTTAATACTGTTGTTACAAATTCTCATATGGAGGTCAAGTCGGGTTCAGTCTTTTCTGAGATCTTTGATCTACGGGCTAGATGAAATTTTGTCATCCGTCCTTATTAGCTTACGTTTTCAACGATGTTGCATATATTCTCATATACAAGGTTATATTATGGCAAAGTCATATTTATGACTCTAAATAAGATGTCAATATTTATTTACTTCAAAAATTCCTAATCTTACTCACTTCCCTATTTATTATTATTAAAAAAAATCAAAATTTCCTAATCCTAATAGATTCTTTGGTGAAAAAAACTTATAAAACCACTCCTTTATTGGATTATTGTATTAACTATTCTATTCACCTCAACGATTCTTTGTATCTGGACGTGCAAAAGTTAGATAAACAAGTTTTTCAAGGGTTTTAAAGCATTACATCGTCTTATTTTCTCGTCACACTTCCAAATCTTAATTACTCTTCACTAATTTTACCTATAATTGCTTCTTTAGTCAATGGAAATTGTTCTTCAAGAGACATCATCATCAATTAATCGCAAAAGAGGTAGACCACCCAAGGTTTCGTGCAATATCCAACATGATGATATATTACCTCTTGTTATACCAAGGAGAAAACGGTCCAAAGTAATCAAGGTTACAAAAAATTTCGAACATAAAAAAATTGAAAACTATGACATACTCTCGAACGTATATGATGGAAAAGTAATTAAGGATGACATGTCAAGCGAAGATGGAACTATAGGCTCGACTTTGTCGTCAGAAGAGTTACTAGAAGAACATGTTCCTTGGTTATCTCAAATTACTATACCCGGGTCACTTCCGAATTTGGATAGTTTGTTCTTCAATCCGACTAATCTCGACCTTCTTGTAAACTTTTTTGATGATATACCTACCATGTGATTTATTCTAATAAAACTAAATTAATTATATGCCTGACTTAATTTAATTACAAGATCAGTTTCCGTGTGTTTAACTTAATAATATTTAAATGGAAACGAACTTGATCATAAATAATTTTGAGAGAGTAGGAAGATGAGAACACTAGCAGAAAATTCTGTCAGTGTTATACACTCCATGAACTTTAAAACTAATTGTAAAATAGTCTAGACAATTATGAAAGTCGGTACGAGAATAATACCGAACAAAGAAAACTAGAAAAGTTAATTTTACACTAGTCTCTCTTAAAAAACCGGTAAAAAATATCTCAATTGTATAGAGAGCATCTAAGCATTTTACTTATTATATTATTTGACCCGTTGTAAGCTTTATTAAACGAGAGAATGTGTTGTTTAAGGGTGGGATTCGGCCCACCAAAATTAAGGTAAACATTGAAAAGTTTAGGACGATCTATTATCATTATATATATCACAAATTACTGTGTTTTCTGAAGATGGAGAGAGGTGAAGGTAACGGGAATTTTGTTCGGGTTAACAAGATGGTGTTTTTGGTGTTGATGGGTTTAAGCAGCCTCGAAAGCAAACTCCCTAAAACGGTCTTATCCGACAAGCTCATGGTGATCTATTTAGGAGCAGTTGTTACCCACGCGGTTGGCTTCCTCGGCTCTATCATTAGGGTGTTGGACATTCACTACAGACTAACCAAGTTCTTCGCTATCCAGTCATCTTCTTGTTCTATTTTTGCTCTGTTTTTTATTATAATTTCTTCACTTTTTTCTACTTTTTTAAGTAGTCAGGCAAGAACAAATTTTGGCTGGTAATTCTTCAAGTATTTGTTCATTAATCGATAATCCGTCATGTTCATTAAATTTGTCTTTATAAACCAATCCTCCCGAAACCACTTATAATCAGAAAAATTAGACAATCTTGTATCTATGGTACAGTAACTTTTTCATCTAGAATACAGAGGAAAAGAAAGACCTTAACTTTTCATCTAATATAATGCAAAAGCTGCTAATAAGTAACGTAGTTAAAAAAAGGAGGTTGTTCATCTTACCGTCAAATCTATTTAGCACTGCTCCCTCTTCTTTTACCGTCTTGGTCTTGTATTTGCCATAGCTCAGCAATAACGCCGATCAAAGTTGGCTGCTCCACTTATATTGCCACATCTATCAAGGGTAGCTGCACAAAGCTTTTTAATTCATCCATATTACCTTCCACCAAAATTCACAATTGTCAATAAATTAAGAAAATAAGAGCGCCAGTAAAATTTGTCTGGTGATAAAGAGCGAGTAAGGTTAGAGTAATGGCTCCCCTTTCCAGTGAAAAGCCCGAAGGATCGGATCTCTGTAACCCCAGACAGAGCCTTGGGCAGAAGTTAGTAATACAACCTCACTTTGGCTCCCAACTGAAGTAATGGCGTAATGCCACTGCCTCATTAAGTTGAGCATTTTTAGTTTTTACATAGGCCATCTAATAGGGCACCATAGGTGCAAACAGTACATAGCCCATCTAATAGGGCACCATAGCCCATCACATGTGGTGCAAGATATGGCTCGTGGTAGTATAGTGTGTCGGCTAAGGGGAGGTTATCAAGGCTTGTGATGTTTCGGGTGTCTAGAAGTTGAGGCTATAGAATGTAGGAGTTCTCCATAGAGGTCAAGGTCCGAGTCAAGATGATAGTCCTTGGTTTGAGAGGAGAATTGTTAGGGTGCAAACCCATGTCCCACATCGATAATGTAAAGGTGAAATATCATCTTTATAAGTGTCCAGAAAATATAATACTAGTCCAAGAGTAAATCCGTGAGTGTTTGGCCCAAAGCGGACAATATCGTACTATTACGTTCTATGAACACGAATGAAGCAAAAAACTAACACAAAATATTCACACTTCCGCACAACACACACTACCTCCTACCAAAATTCACAATTGACAGTCATGGACAAGTACAGGCAATGACAAGCACTTATGCCGCTTGATTTTTCGACCAAACAATGTGTCAAGTCTTCTAGTGAGCCAAAACACATGTCTTTTTATAGTTGGGTGGCACATAACATCTTGACTTTTCAAGTCTAGTTATCCTCAAAACTAACTGTGTCCATTTGTATATGCCGTTAACAATAAGCAACTTTAATTAACAAAATAAAATATCAGAATTTATATTAATTGGTGTTTCGATTTAACAAATTTAAGAGTAATAATGCATAATTGCTTCAAGTTATTATTTCTAATGATTGTTTGGAGTTGTATAACAAGTGATGCCTTTAACGACACCTCGCTCCTCATCAATTGTGGCCTTCCCAAGTCCACCCAATCTAAATCCCTCTCCGACGGTCGTGTATGGCAGAGCGATGACGACCCTGATTTCGCTCAGTCTGACCTCAACACCGTCTCAACTAGCTTCTCAGAGAATGCTGATGACCACTATATCTTATTATAATAATAATAATTCTATATTTCTTATAATCTATATTTCTTATAATTGATTGATCCTGGATATTAGAATCATCTTCTCAAACAAATGTATTTTTAAACTAGTAAGGAGTATAACATTACTCGTAATTTGTCTAACAGCTTTTGCATTATTTGTTTGTTATCCTTGTTTAGTATTACAGATGCGTCTTTGAATGGTTTGGAAATCCTGAAGTTGAGCAATACAACTAGAAATCTTGCAGTTCCAAATCCACCTTACAATGGTACCGACACAACTTCACTAAATCAAACTCCAAGCCATAAAAGTTCAATCAGTATGACTATCATTATTATAGGAAGTGTCATTGGTGTTTCAATACTAGATTCTGTTCTTCTATTTGCTTTGTTTCGACGCAGACAACAACAGCATAAGAAGCTATTTACATCGGCCAACTCGTCTAGACCGTCCATACAAACCGATCTGTGTCGACGTTTCTCGTTGACCCAGATAAGGGTTGCCACACGTGACTTCGATCAAAACTTTATCATTGGCCGGGGCGGGTTTGGAAAGGTGTACAAAGGTTGCATAGATGGTGGAGCCACTCATGTGGCTGTCAAACGACTAAACCCGATATCCAAACAGGGAGAGCAAGAGTTCCTGACTGAAATTGAGATGCTTTCAAAACTGCGTCACAAACATTTGGTGTCCTTGATCGGGTATTGTGACGAAAAGGGAGAGATGATATTGCTATACGAGTACATGCCCCGTGGTACCCTTCGTGACCACTTAAATTACAGGGACGCTAAAGAAACATGCAAAAATGAAGTATTATCATGGAACCAACGTTTGATGATTTGCCTAGGGTCGGCTCGTGGGCTAGAATATCTCCATGGGGGAACACAACAGTTGATCATTCACCGTGATGTCAAGTCCACTAATATTTTGCTCGATGACAAGTGGACCGCCAAGGTGTCAGACTTTGGGCTCTCGAAAGTGGGTCCTGCAAGTGATACAGGAGTGGGCCATGTTAGTACTATTGTTAAAGGCAGCTTTGGGTATTTGGATCCCGAGTATTATCAACGTGGACAATTAACTGAGAAGTCGGATGTTTATTCATTTGGAGTCATGTTATTTGAAGTCCTATGTGCCCGACCAGCTGTTGAACTTAACCTTCCTAATGTTCGAGCTTGCTACACAAAAGGGATCCTCTACACTATAGTCGATCCTACTCTAACGGGTCAAATCACACACGAGTGTCTAAGTAAATTTGGGGAGATTGCAGAGTTGTGTATAAGGGTTAATCGCGATGAACGTCCCTCCATGAGGGACGTAGTATTGAGTTTAGAATTCATGCTAACACTTCAACAAACCGCCGAGAACACTGGTGATGTTAGTCTAATGGTGGATTTCACGATTAGTAGTAATGCTACTTGTGGTGGTGAAAATGGTGCTTCCACAATTTCATTTGGGGAGTATGTTTCCGAAAGTAGAGCAGTTGGTATTGATACTCAAGGATCGACTGTCGCTAGTAATACTGCTGTTACAAATTCTCATATGGCGGTCAAGTCGGGTTCAGTATTTTCTGAGATCTTTGATCTACGGGCTAGATGAAATTTTGCCGTCCGTCCTTGTTAGTCTACATTTTTATGCATGTGCAAATTTTTTTTCTACTTGCGATTATGAACCGTATATGTAATGAACTAGTAGATGATGTCATTAATGATGGTAAGCCGGGGTTGATCGCTGGAGATACGTCTCCACCTCCCAAGACCAAGGTATGGAACCTTTGGAAAATTGAGGGCAGCCGTAAAGCCAAGAAAAACCTTTCCTCCGAGCACAAGATGCTTCAAAATCGCCTTAATGGAGGACAGGGGAGCGACGAAGAGAAGGAAACAACGAAAGAGAAAAATGTCTTCACTCCGGTATAGGGCTAAAATCAATAGTCAATCATTTAGCATAGGTGCAAACTGTTGCTTTCTAGTGGAAGCCCCTTCATTTTTTATGTACAACTAATCCCCAAAGTAGAGGTGGCAATCGGGTCACTCGGGTCGGTTACGGGTCGGGTCAAAGCGGGTCGGGTCATATCGGGTTCGGGTTATGTCGGGTCATTGACGGGTTCGGGTCGGTTCGGTTCATGTCGGGTCGTCTTCGGGTCGGGTCATCAACGGGTGGCAAGTCGGGTCGGGTCATTAGCGGGTCAGTGTCGGGTCAGGTTATCAGCATATATTTTATCTTATATATTTCGTTTTAGATGGTAATTTTATGTTTAAATAATAGGCAGGTGTATTAATTGTAGTTTTAAGTGAAAATAATTAAGATAAATAACAATTTGGTGTTATTTAAACCATTATTAAACTAGTTCATTATCGGGTCATCTATCGGGTTGAGAAAATATCGGGTCACGGGTCGGGTCGGGTCGGTTCAGGTCGGGTTCGGGTTGGAGAAAGTAAGGTTGTTATCGGTTATCGGGTCGGTTCGGTTCGGGTCGGTTCGGTTTCGGTTCACCCAATTTTCGGGTTGTATCGGGTCGGGTTTCGGGCGGGTCGGGTCGGGTTCCTCGGGTCGGGTCAGCTTTTGCCAGCTCTACCCCAAAGGCCCAAATGTATGAAAACTATGCACCATCATTTTTCAGTAATGTACTGTTCTACTTCAGTGAAACTCCATCCGGTGACTAAATTGACCGAAATGAAGGAGTAGTTGAATTATCTTAAGTTAGATAGTCCATGAATACAACAGTGTTATAAGTTTATAACTCGATCATAAGTATGAGACTCTAAACATCTGTTTGTTGTTTCATATCGATTAACCACTTTCCATGATTCAAAACGAAATACAACTTTTTCATTGCCTATCCAAATCCAACATAGGAGTAGAATGTAAGAGTAGGACAAAATTTTCCTTTAATTAGGGAGCATGTATAAAGCTAGGCGTTTCAGCTAGACCTGTTAAATAGGTCAGGCGGAACGGGTCAAATACGGGTTACAAATCGAATTAGGATCAGAATAAGGTCAAAAATAATTTCTAACACCTTTTTTGTTTTTTAATTAAAAAAAAAAATAAAAAACAAAAGTAAAATAAGTTTAAAATTAATATTTTAGTCATATTTAATGTTTACATTAATTATATTCGCATAATTATAAAAATAAAGTTTTTTATTAATTATTTTATTATTAAATGTTATAAAAGTTATATAAATTGATGTTTTAATTGTGTTTGTAATTTAAATTACTGATAATAATAATTTTTTAATATAAATATTATGGGATATGATAAGTAACGTTGTATCTTTACCATTGCAGGATGATCTGGATTTTTTTTTTTGTTGAACCTTTGGCTTGGTAATAGGTGTAACTTTATTAGTATTGATTATAATTGTGTTGAGACTAATATTTTAGTGGATGCTACTTGGAGGGAGGATAATAATAGTAATGAATTTGGGTGGTTTATAAAATTTGTGGATTCTAGTTTGTATTCATGTTTGAAGAATGACTGAATGACTATATTAACTTGTCCCCTAACTAAAAAAAATGATTTGTTAAGTCTTCTAATGAGCCAAACACGTGTCTTTTTGAAGTTGCGTATCACATAACATCTTGACTTTTCAAGTCTACTTATCCTCAAACCACAAACTAACTTTGTCCATTTGTATATATTTTTTTTTGAACAAAGTATCCTTACCGTCTTAACGATAGCGGGACAATTTCCTTTGGGATAGTGACGGCTAGGGGTGTTCACCGGTCCAAAACCGGTCCGGACCGGATAATCACCAACCCCAAGACCGTGGACCGGAACCTTTTAGGTCCGGTTTTTCCCAGGTTTGGATCGGACTGGTACTAATTTATAAGGTAAATTGAATTTTCATTTGTTTTTTTTAATGTGGATCGTACCGGAGACTGGTCACCATATTTTTTGGGATCCGGAGACCGAACCGGTATTTATCCGGCCTGGACCAGACTGGTCCGTCCGGGCCATTTTTTGTTCACCCCTAGTGACGACAATTTAACAGATTGACCTCTCTCAAGTTTGAGTTTTTCATACCCAAGAGTTAGGAATGGAAACCTTGAGCATTTTTTTAAGAAAAAAGAGTTCTTACCATTCACATTAACCAACTTTAGTATTATGGCCATTTGTATATGCTGTTAACAATAAGACACTTGACAGTCCACACTCCACACCAACATTAATTAACAAAATAAAATATCAGAATTTATATTAATTGGTGTTTTGATTTAACAAATTTAAGAGTAATGAATTGCAGCATCAAGTTGTTAATTCTGATAATTGTTTAGACCAAAAAAAAAAAAAAAAATCTGATAATTGTTGTGAGTTGTATGACAAGTGATGCCTTACACTCGGCTCCTGATCAATTGTGGGCTTCCCAAGTCCACCCAATCTGAGTCCTTGTTTGAGGGTCTTGCATGGCAAAATTAACGAGAGTCCAAAATAACACAACTATGTTAGCAAAGTGGAACCATGCAACGACGTGACCCCTCTTTTTAACGTTGATAATAATGTAGGTTTGGAAGTTATCAAGCTTGACTACCGCACTAGAATCTGACCCAACTCCATTAGTTATTTTAGTAACTCATACTCCGTATATGATATATCCATCGAATTTTTTCAAAAATAGGGCTTAAAATCAAAAAAATTATCAAAATGGAGCTTTGTTGAAAGTTATTACCCAAAATGGGTCCACGTCACACCCGAACCTAGACTTGTATTCAAGTCGCTTTCCCACTAAGCGACTACATCTTGGGTGACATGAAATTACGGTTGTTTTTAAGGGCCAAGTATTTTAGCCAAAGTCGCTTAGGGGCTTAGCGACTAAAGCCCAAGTCGCTTAGAGCCCAGCGACTATAGCATTTTCCAAAAAAAAAAAAAAAAAAAAAAAGTTAATAGAAAAATGCAGTTAACTAGACTCGAACTTGGGAACAATAACATTAATACTAATCTACTAACCACTGTTCTAGGCATACATTTATGCCTACTTAGCGCTGAAAATATTTTAATCACTTCTCATAAGCTCTGCATCTTGTTCAATGCACGGTAGATGTACTTTTAAGAGCATGAAATATTCAAGTAATTACTTTGGTGCTGTGGCTAGGAGTCTATTGAGGAACGCTAGTGACGCGGGTTCGATTCCTTCCACAAACAAAATTAATTTTTTTTTCGAAAAATACCAAGTCGCTCAGCAGGTGAGCGTTTTTTCCTCAAGTCGTCGCCCAACTGAGCGACTATAATCCGGAACCTAGCTTCATCAAAACCGAGCCTACGTGGACCCATTTTTGGTAATTACTTTCAAATTCACCCCGTTTCGTTAATTTATTTGTTATTGAACCCCATTTTGGAAAAAAATTCTATATCCATCAGTAGCATTCCAGCCCAACTTGTATTACACGACGCCTTGTTATTAAATTGTGCAACTCTATACGACGACCTAAAATGTTTTAATTTCTACTAATGCGCCAAAAGTAATTGTATTTGATGCAACATCTTTTGACATTTCAACTTGACTCATAGATCCACATAATCGAGTCGGGGATGTACATTAAAAATTAAAATCATTAACATCCCACGATTACACTTTATACAACTACAATCACTTGATAATCGAGATAACACATTCTGATTTTTGGGTGTACAAAACTAAAAGTAATACTCGTAATAAACTTGAAGTCATGATTTGGAATCAGTATAGAATCAGGATCTTATTGAGTACTATAATTGTATTAAGTTGTATCAAGAGTGATGCCTTAGACACTCCACTCCTCATCAATTGTGGGCTACCCAAGTCCACCAAGTCTAACTCGCTGGACAACCGTGTATGGCAAAGCGACGATGACCCTACTTTCGCTCCGACTAACCTTAACACCGTCTCAACTGTTGCCAGCATGGATGCGGATGACCTGCCATACAAAACAGCTCGAGTATTCTGGTCTAATATCACCTACACCTTCTCTATCACTCCAGGTCCTATATTCATACGCCTCTACTTCTTCCCAAATGTTTCCTCCAACAACACTCCTCCTCACCTATTTTCGACATCTCTCGTTGCTAATAACTATACTCTTCTACACAACTTCAACCCTTTTCTCAACTCGCTCCAAAAAACTACGCTACAATATGAATTCCATCTCATCCTCCAAAATGGTGAAAATAATCTCAAATTAACCTTCTCTCCAGGTATAATAAATAATAATACAAGATCATCCTTGGGATACATCAACGGTATAGAAATAGAAACGATTCCGGAGGGTTTGTATATAAACGAGTCCAACCTGAATTACTTATATGTCACATATAAGTACTACTTGGATCACAATTCGACGGCGTTCCAGACAGCTTACAGGCTAAACGTGGGAGGAGAGAACGTGGATAGGAATGACGACAATCCTGGGGGTATGAAGCGTAAATGGGAGGCAGATGAGCAGTACGTAGTAGGTGCTCGAGGTGTGAAGTTCCAGCCATTGGCAGGGATGGGTAGCAATTTAACGGTAAACTACACTGAGAAGACACCACCATACGTGGCCCCTAAGATAGTGTACGAGACGTTCAGGATGTTGGGAGACAGAGCGCCAGCGTTAAATTTGGGGAAGAACCTTACGTGGTCATTCCAGGTGGATCCGGGGTTTGATTACGTGGTGCGGCTTCTTTTGCGGGAGATGAGTCTTAATGTCACAGGGATTAAAGAGAGGGTGATGTGTGTGTATATTGGTGGTTATGTTGCGGAGGAGTATCTTGACATTTGGAGGGAGGCTGGAGGTTTGGGTATTCCCATGTACAAGGATTATGTTATAAGTATGCCCGATATCAGTAATGGTTCCAAAGTCGCCCTTTCCGTTGCCCTTCATCCTTACCTTGCCTAGTAAGTAAATTAATCGCTACTTTCTCGTTCCATTGAATTTTTTTATACCCGGTCCGGATTCTCTCCATTATTTGAAAAGAAATGGATGTCCAATACTTTTAAACGGTGCGGATTAAATTTTGGAACGATCTAATGGTTGTAATTATTTCATAAAAGTAATGTTTAAATCGATGGAGAGATAAAATATATTAGAATAAGAGTGTATTAGAGAGGTAATGGAGAGGGTTAGGTATTCCCATGTACAAGGATTTTGTTATATGTATTTTCTCTTAATTTTTTTATCATTAAAGTAATAATAGCGATTTACAGTTTTGTTTTATAGGTAGTATTAATCAAATCATTTTCAAATAATAACATTAATTAATATATATTTTCAACTCGTATCGCCCCTATATTGTTATAATTGTTGGAGAACATTATCTTTTCTTAGTAAGGTTTACAATATTATCTTATTTGTTACCCTTGTTCTTTTTCTTAGTGTTACAGATGTCTTGCTGAGCGGGTTAGAGATCCTGAAGTTGAGCGATCCAACTAGAAATCTTGCAGTTCCAAATCCACCTTACAACGTTACCGATACAACTTCACTAAATCAAACTCCAAGCGATAAAAGTTCAATCCGTAAGACAATCAATATTATAGGACGTGTCATTGGTGGTTTACTACTAGTTTCTGTTATTCTACTCGCTCTGTTTCGACGCAAAGTACAATATAAGAAGCTATTTACATCGGCCAACTCCTCTAGACCGTCCTTACCATCTGATATTTGTCGACGCTTCTCGCTGACCCAGATAAGGATTGCCACTCACGACTTCGATCAGAACTTAATCATTGGTCGGGGCGGGTTTGGCAAGGTGTACAAAGGTTGCATAGATGGTGGAGCCACTGATGTGGCTATCAAACGACTAAACCCGACATCCAAACAGGGGGAGCAAGAGTTCCTTACTGAAATTGAGATGCTTTCAAGACTACGTCACAGGCATTTGGTGTCCTTGATCGGGTATTGTGATGAAAAGGGAGAGATGATGTTGATATACGAGTACATGCCCCGTGGCACCCTTCGTCACCATTTCATTTACAAGGACACTAAGGGAACAAACAACAATCAAGTATTATCATGGAACCAACGTTTGACTATTTGCCTCGGATCTGCTCGTGGGCTAGAATATCTTCATGCAGGCACAAAGCAACTCATTATCCACCGTGACGTCAAATCCACCAATATCTTGCTCGATGACAAATGGACCGCCAAGGTGTCAGACTTTGGGCTCTCGAAGGTGGGTCCTGCAAGTGACACAGGAGTGGGCCATGTTAGCACTACTGTTAAAGGTAGCTTTGGGTATTTGGATCCAGACTATTATAAACGTGGGCAATTAACTGAGAAGTCAGACATTTATTCATTTGGAGTCATGTTATTTGAAGTCTTATGTGCCCGACCAGCTGTTGGCCTTAACCTTCCTAAAGTTCGCGCTTGCTATAGAAAAGGAATCCTCCACACTTTAGTCGATCCTACTCTAACGGGTCAAATCACACCTGAGTGTCTAAGTAAATTTGGAGAGATAGCAGAGTTGTGCGTAAGAGTCAATCGCGATGAACGTCCCTCAATGAGGGACGTAGTATGGAGTTTAGAATTCATGCTAACACTTCAACAAGACGGAGAGAACACTAGTGATGGTAGTCCAATGGTGGAACTTACTATTAGTAGTAATGCTACTGGTGGCGGTGAAAATGGTGCTTCCACAATTTCATTTGGGGAATATGTTTGCGAAAGCAGAGCAGTTGGTGTTAATACTGTTGTTACAAATTCTCATATGGAGGTCAAGTCGGGCTCAGTCTTTTCTGAGATCTTTGATCTCCGGGCTAGATGAAATTTTGTCGTCCGTCCTTGTTAGCTTACGTTTTCAACTATGTTGCAGAGATTTCTCGTATACAAGGTTATATTATGGCAAAGTCATATTTATGACTCTAAATAAAAAGTCAATATTTATTTACTTCAAAAATTCCTAATCTTACTACTCCAAAGATAAGGAAATACTATATTTATTATTATTAAAAAAAATCAAAATTTCCTAATCCTAATAGATTCTTTGGGGGAAAAAACTTATAAAACTGATGGGGCATATTCTGCACCCGCTGACCGAGTCAACACATTGAGCAAGGTCAAAGATATCCACAACAAGTCAATGACTTAGACAGCCTAACCGACGCAGCCTATCGGCCTGTCTCTTGTGCCTCGGCTAGGACAACTAGTCAGCCGGGGCACATATCCGCGAACTCATATCCAAGACCCCTCGGCGGCGAGTCATCAGGGCCCGCCGGCCTGCCATGGGTCCCTCGGCCGAGGGTACATCAGTCTTTCCACCTGCTAGCCACTTGGCCACTTGGCCACTACGTGACAAAAGGTGAAAGTCTATAAATACTCCTAAACCCTCATTGAGGAAAGGATCCACAATTTAACCTAAGAATCACTATTCATCTGGTAATATCTTCCTTATCTCTCTACAATATATACTTCGCCAAGTAACAACAACTTCTCTCTTTGAGTTTACTGACTTGAGCGTCGGAGTGAGTTCGCTCGGTCCAAAGCCGAGCCCTCAGTTTGTTCATCGTTTCAGGAGACAGCAAGGAGGATTCAACCAAAGACGTCATTCTACAAGCACGGGTGGTAACAAATAACTGCTCTGGAATTACACCCGGAACAATTGGCGCCGTCTGTGGGGACGATACTAGAAGCCAGTCACATTCATTCCCAAACAAAACAAAAACCCACCCAAAAAGCTAAGAAGATGTCAAAACAACAAGAGGTATTCGTGACTGACGAGACCGAGTTCTACCAAGATGATACCGTCCACAATTCTGGAGTTGCGCAGCCCTCCACCGGCCGGGTAATTCAACCGGAGTACGAGATGCCAATAATACCAGATACGTCGCTGCCCGCCGACCAGGTCACCATCATGGGACATGTGGTTGATGCAGCAAAACTAAAGCTACTTCTGGACCTAATTGGAAGTACGCCGGCTCACACTGTCACACCGACAAGAGCGGAGGAACCCGTCCAGGAGACCAGGGCCCAGAATGTGACTCCAAGAGACTTGAACGGAGCACTGGAAGAAGCTGGCCCTGTTAAGACGTCGGGGGAGCCCAAAGTGCTAGTGGTAGACCTGAGTCCTTCCCGCACTCGCGGGAGGACGGTGTCACCGCAGCACCGACGAGGCCTGCCCAAGAGAAGTGAAAGAAGTCCGACTCACCAGAGTCGGAGAAGAAGCCCGACTCACCAGAGTCGGAGAAGAAGCCCGACTCACCAGAGTCGGAGAAGAAGCCCTTCCCGCCACGGGGAGAGGAGCCGGACTAGGGATGCGAGGAGCCGATCGCCGCGTGTCGTTCAACACGTGGTCAGACAGCCCCTCAGCACCTACGTCCTAGAGGTCCCGGTGCCGCCCAAGCTAAAGTTGCCACCCATATCTTACAAAGGAGAAGGCGACCCAACCGACCACGCCGAGGCTTTCGAGTCTCACATGTTGGTGTTGGAACAGCCTGATGAGGTTTGGTGCTAAGTCTTCCCTACGACTCTGCAGGGGATGGCACAAAGTTGGTACAAGGGGCTGCCCGATGGGTCGATATACTGTTATGCCGACCTAAGGGACACATTCCTAGCCCAGTATTCTTGCAATAAGAGGAGGGCCGTCGAGACATCGGACCTCCTGACTATCAGACAGGAGGGAGGCGAGTCTCTCCGGAGTTATGTAAAGAGGTTCGACGCCAAGGTTCAGCAGATTCGTGAGCTGAACAGCGAACTGGCGGCCTTCGCACTGATGAAAGGCCTCTCTAGAGGAGACTTGAAAAATGAGCTCATCAAATGCGGCGGCCTGAACCTAGGCTCCGCCAGGAAGATGGCCGATCAAGCCATTAAGGTGGAGGACTACCACAATGAAGGAAATGTAGATTCATATACATACTAACATACTCATATATGTCTAAATTAATTTGTCATAAAATTAAAACGGATTTTATGCATGCAAACAATAATAAAATAGAGGAGAAATCATGTCCTTACATTGGTGATTTTCGGTTATGAGGGCACAAAAGGGATCACCTTTCTCTTTTGATCTTGAGCTTTCCCTTATGGATGAACAAGATCTAAGTATAAGATCTCTCCCTAAGCTTTATACCCAAGGCTTTCTCTTAATCAAGATGAATATTATAAGAACTAGTATAATATAAATCTAGAAGAAAATTGAACCAAAAATATTATTTAACACTTGAATATTTTCGGTTTTTATGAGAGAAGATTAGGAGGATTTATTCTCTCTAGGATTGTTGTTTTTGGATGATGGAATAATAGAATGATACACTAACTAAATCAAAGTAGTGTATGTAGAAAAATAAGACAAAACTCTTGCCTTGCTCTCTTGGAAAACCGGTGATAGTGTCAAATTGTGACGAGTCAATAGGTTAATGTTATCACAATAAACATGCTTGATACCGTGTTTTAGTTGGACTTGTTGTAATATACCGGTTTGCACTTTTGGTTGTAATTTTAGAGTCTTAGCTTATAACTTACCAAGGTGAAGGAGGAGACGCAAAGGTAAGCCAATGGAATAAGTGCAAAGTCAAGAAAAGTAAGCTAATGGAAGATTTGATGCCTTAGCATAGACAAACAAGAGCCAAAATGAAGAATTGAAAACTCGGTTTCACAAGGGTCAACTTCAAATGGATATATCTCGAGTTCTAGACTTCGTATCGATGCAAGGCCAAGTTGAGGTGAAAGCTTGTGATCTTAGCTTTCCAACGGTATATCACACGCCTTATTTGTCCAAGAAATGAGGGAGATATGGCTCTCGCAAAAACGCGCTGCAAGGCTGAAATGCGCAGGCTGCGCTCCTAACGCGCAGGCTGCGCTTTGTTTCGGGATTCACTAATTTGAAGACCCAATTTTGCCTTAACCTAATGCCAAGAGCCAAGGGTATAAATACCCACATTATTTGATCTTAGAAGGGGACTCCTACTCACATCACCTACCATCATATCATCTCTTTTAATCTCATTCTTAGGGTTTAATCTTGTAGTAATTTAGAAGACTATTTGGATGCAAAGTTGTAATCTTTCTTTATTTCTTTGGGTTTTGAAGACTATGGAAGGCTAAATCCTTCCCTACTTGGTGTAATCCATTGCAAGTTTCCATCTTTATTATTGTATTGACTCCTTAATCTCTACTCTTTCATTTATTTCAATTTCTAAGTTCTAATGTCATGATGAATGTTTTGTTGTGAGAAGTAATTACCCTTGCCTCTTTTTCATTCATCTATTGCTTGTTGTTGCAAAGTTGCTTGCTTTTGTAATAACTTGTTGAAGCATCTCATGATTGTTGTTATCTTGGTTTAAAGTATCAACCTTTGTGAGTAGAAATTGATTGTATCATAGGATTTGTTGGTTTAAACATATCTTTGTGATATCCCATTTACTTTCCTCTTGGTTTTGTTCTTCATGCTTTTGGTTACAATTCTTACATGGTTTAATGTTAGAATTTGTAGTTTAAGTAGGATTATCATTGTTGGCTTAGATAGTGGTAATCACTTGCTTGAGGATTGTTGTTGGGTAAATGAAAACTAGAGAGAAAAGAGTCTTGCTTTGAGAAAAGTTGGAACTTGTAGGATTGCACCAAGTTCTCCTAATTATTGAACCATCTTGCTCATCAAGTGCTTGTGTTATTGCTTGTTAGAATAGGATTGCAAATTTCACTTTGTTTCATGTCACAAATCAACTCTAAAACCCCCTTTTTATGTCTCTCTATTGTTTGCCATTGTGAATAACCATTGTTTGTCTATAACTTTGTCTTTAATAGTCAATAGTTTACATTTCAAGTTTTTAGCTTAAAAGACCTTCTCTTGGGTTCGACCCTTACTTGCACTATATTACTTTATCATTTAGAGTAGTCTAGAGTATAGTTTGGCTTAGAAATTGTTAATTTGGTAGCTTAAATCTAGTATATTAACGACCTAGTTTATTGTGATTACCAAATTTTGGCGCCGTTGCCGGGGAAGGGCAACATAGCTAAAGCTTGTTTTTAACTATTGGTATTTAATTAGTGGAGTTAGTCTTTGTAAATACTAGGACTCATTTATTTGTCATAGATTATTTACTTGTTTGATTAAATGGCTCATATCTACTTTCCACAAGATGAGGGTGAATTGTTTTGCAATTACTTTGATAGAGTTGAGCAATATGTCTTGCAATGCAATTATTCTTATAAATTATGGGAGCTTGTCCATTTGGTCTATTATGGTTTAAATGAGGAGTGTAAGTTTCATGTGCATTGCTTGAGTAATGGAAAATTCCGTGAAGGGAATTATGAGGATCAATGGGAACTTTTTCAATATCTTGCCCATGACACTAGAGAACGGGAGTTGCAAAACTCTTCAATAGAAATCCAAGAATTGCTTCAAGTTATTATCAAGGGTCAAAAGGAAATGAATCGAAATTTTGATGAACAAATAGAGCCCAACACGTTGGAAATGGACATCTTCAATAGCCAAATGAACCAAATTCGTGGTGATATTGATAGAAATAAAATCGATGAAGAGGTTCTTCACACTTTAGACAATGAGTGTTTTGATGATGGTTTCTTTGATAAAGAGAATGAATGTGAGGTTGAAGACCCTTGTCCCCTTAATCTTGATACGAGCTACTCTTATAAAGAGTATTGTTTTTGGGATGATGAGAAGGATGCTTATGTTTTCACCACACTTCCATGTCACTCCCCCGTTGTGCTATCTACCGACACCTTATGCACTAGTGATGATGGTTCCTCGAGTAATAGTCATGTGGATGAGGACAACTCATCGGTCCTTAGTGGCCTTGATGAAGAGTTGTCGTGTGAAGAGTCATTGGGTCAAATTGTTGAAAAAGATGAACATGAGGGAAGTAAGGTTGAGGAAGAGGTTGTTTGCACCTTTGATAACTCTTATTTTGAGGGTTTATTTGATGAGGAAAATGATATGTGTGACTTGAAACCTTCTTTGACCTTGTCATCCATTGAGATCCCTATTCACATTCCTTATACCGAAGTTGATGCCTCACATCTTGGTAACAACTCCTTGGTTCGTAGTAACTCTTGCCCGGAATTTACCCTTGTGAAATCAAGGAGTGGAGTGTTTGAGAAGAATGACCAAGTAGCAATGATTTTTGAGGTGGTTGGGATAGCAAAAGAGAAGGTGGAGGCTCTTGAAGACATGATTTGGGAACCTCCAAAGCCTATGAAACTTGTAAGTGTGGGGGTCAAGGAAGATGCTAAAGAAGAAATGAAAAATGAGTTTGTAGAGGTATACCCCCTCAAGGAGGAACCACCTCAAATTTGTTTTGAAAAGCCATCAAGCTTATCACCCAAAGAAGCTCATGAATCCCCTTATTCTTACTTGGTCTTCACCAAGTCCATTCCATCATTCAAATACCCTTATCGTGACAAGAAACCGTTCCTTGGGTATGAAAACTTGAGACACTTATCTTGTGTTTACTATTTCCTTACTTATGCTTGCTATGTGGGTGATCTATGCTATGGGCATGCCTCTTGTTTATGGGCTAGTGTGTATGACAAGTTACTAAGGGCGTTGCGTTGTTCCGCTCTTGATTCTTGAAGAAGAAAAATGTTGAAAAGGCGTCGAGCAAACGACGAAAATCAAAAGCGCTTTACGGGAGGCAACCCGTACTCCTACATTTTTTACTCTCCTTTGCATTTCTAGTACTCTCCTCCACATTGAGGACAATGTGGAAACTAAGTGTGGGGGAGGAGTTTGATTGCAACATATGTAAGTTTTATTTCATGTTTTGATGCATATTTTTGAAAAAAAAAAAAAAAAAAAAATTGAAAAAAAAATTGAAAATTGGAAATTCCGGCTAGGTGAAAACCCACAAGGGTGGACACCTAGGCAAGATTTGGAAAGGTGGCCGAGGACGGAATGAAAACCCGAAAGGGCATTCCGGGCAAAATGAAGAATCGAGTTGCGAGCCACCGATGAGAGGAAAGGAAAAAGCTAAGGTGAAAACCCGAAAGGGCACCTTAGGCAAAATGAGGGATTTTCAAAAAAAAAAAAAAAAAAGTCGAAAAATTGAAAATTGTAACACCAAAAAGATGGAGGGATAAGACGGGAGTGATAAGGAGGGTCTTGGAAGGAGGTTAGGTCTAGAATTTAATTTATTTTGAGTCACAAGAACTTGTCCCAAATTGGTGGATTTTTGATTTGGCTACTTGTGTTGTTGATGCTTAATGGAGTTTGGCCGACCAAGTAGCACAATTTTCATATATGGAGTGATAAGGGGGTGTTATAAGTAGTGATGAGTTGTGATTGATAGGAGGATTTTGATGGGTCACTTTGCTATTGTCTTGGGATAAGACAAGAGTGACCATTACTACTTCTTTGGTGATATAAGAAGGGTGGAGTTGCATGATGTGTCGGAGTTGGAGTTGTGTCGTGTCTTGTGTGAGGGATGGTATAAGGAGGGTGAGTGAGTGAAGAGTGTGTGCAAAAACTTTGAGTCTAGATTTTCTTTTTAATCGGTGGATTGTTCAAGAGGGAGATATAAGAAGGAAGAGGTAAGGGAAGAGTGATCGGATTCTCCTACACTCACTTGATGGACTTGTGTACCTTCCTACTTAGTCTTGAGTTTTACTCGAGACGAGTAAAGTTCAAGTGTGGGGGAATTTGATAGTGTCAAATTGTGACGAGTCAATAGGTTAATGTTATCACAATAAACATGCTTGATACCGTGTTTTAGTTGGACTTGTTGTAATATACCGGTTTGCACTTTTGGTTGTAATTTTAGAGTCTTAGCTTATAACTTACCAAGGTGAAGGAGGAGACGCAAAGGTAAGCCAATGGAATAAGTGCAAAGTCAAGAAAAGTAAGCTAATGGAAGATTTGATGCCTTAGCATAGACAAACAAGAGCCAAAATGAAGAATTGAAAACTCGGTTTCACAAGGGTCAACTTCAAATGGATATATCTCGAGTTCTAGACTTCGTATCGATGCAAGGCCAAGTTGAGGTGAAAGCTTGTGATCTTAGCTTTCCAACGGTATATCACACGCCTTATTTGTCCAAGAAATGAGGGAGATATGGCTCTCGCAAAAACGCGCTGCAAGGCTGAAATGCGCAGGCTGCGCTCCTAACGCGCATGCTGCGCTTTGTTTCGGGATTCACTAATTTGAAGACCCAATTTTGCCTTAACCTAATGCCAAGAGCCAAGGGTATAAATACCCACATTATTTGATCTTAGAAGGGGACTCCTACTCACATCACCTACCATCATATCATCTCTTTTAATCTCATTCTTAGGGTTTAATCTTGTAGTAATTTAGAAGACTATTTGGATGCAAAGTTGTAATCTTTCTTTATTTCTTTGGGTTTTGAAGACTATGGAAGGCTAAATCCTTCCCTACTTGGTGTAATCCATTGCAAGTTTCCATCTTTATTATTGTATTGACTCCTTAATCTCTACTCTTTCATTTATTTCAATTTCTAAGTTCTAATGTCATGATGAATGTTTTGTTGTGAGAAGTAATTACCCTTGCCTCTTTTTCATTCATCTATTGCTTGTTGTTGCAAAGTTGCTTGCTTTTGTAATAACTTGTTGAAGCATCTCATGATTGTTGTTATCTTGGTTTAAAGTATCAACCTTTGTGAGTAGAAATTGATTGTATCATAGGATTTGTTGGTTTAAACATATCTTTGTGATATCCCATTTACTTTCCTCTTGGTTTTGTTCTTCATGCTTTTGGTTACAATTCTTACATGGTTTAATGTTAGAATTTGTAGTTTAAGTAGGATTATCATTGTTGGCTTAGATAGTGGTAATCACTTGCTTGAGGATTGTTGTTGGGTAAATGAAAACTAGAGAGAAAAGAGTCTTGCTTTGAGAAAAGTTGGAACTTGTAGGATTGCACCAAGTTCTCCTAATTATTGAACCATCTTGCTCATCAAGTGCTTGTGTTATTGCTTGTTAGAATAGGATTGCAAATTTCACTTTGTTTCATGTCACAAATCAACTCTAAAACCCCCTTTTTATGTCTCTCTATTGTTTGCCATTGTGAATAACCATTGTTTGTCTATAACTTTGTCTTTAATAGTCAATAGTTTACATTTCAAGTTTTTAGCTTAAAAGACCTTCTCTTGGGTTCGACCCTTACTTGCACTATATTACTTTATCATTTAGAGTAGTCTAGAGTATAGTTTGGCTTAGAAATTGTTAATTTGGTAGCTTAAATCTAGTATATTAACGACCTAGTTTATTGTGATTACCAACCGGGTAGGAGGAGAAGAGGAGGGAAGAACACCCACCCAATGCATGCCCTTGTTTGTCTTAACAATGCACACTAGGGTTGCATGCCTACTCTTATTAGTAATCATTATGTTTACTAATTATAATATAAACACAATATGTAGCTAAAACTCCTCCAATTTTCGGCACTTTACATAATATGTATTCCATATTATTTTTGTCAATTGTCTATATGTTACATGTCATATGTCACATATATTTGTTATGTATTTTTAACATATTAAAAATCAACGTATTAATAAAAATACGTCACATACAAAAATTGATTTAGTAATTTCATAATTACTTGTGCCAAAATATTTTACCACTTTATAAATCGTATTTACAAAAATTCATTCAATTCCGATTGTTTCCTTAAACAATAATTTCATCCGAGTAATGAAACAATTCGATTACTCAGACCGTATCTCATTTAATCACATTTCAATATGATACGTAAATTTTACTTCCAAAATCGTCCGTCAATTTTCAAGTAATTTAATTAACTCGTAACGTTATACGGTTAATTAAATAATCAATTAAGAGTGTTGCCCTATAGGTATGACCTAGGGGTCAATCGATCACCACCGTCGTCACGACGAATGTCAAACTCTAGTTAGCCAATCATTACCGATATATGCTTTGACCATTGACAATATAAATACTTCCCAATTGTATTCTTTAAAATGAGATTTAATAATGATATTTAAATCATGTGATCGCACTATTGTTGAGGACACATTTCCCAACAATCTCCCACTTGTCCTCGACAAGTGTGCGTCACCAATTCTCTTGTCCTATTACTATCTCCCACTCAATGCAAGGTGTCTTTCGGTCGTACTTGCAAGTGATCATATCGAGAGTGGTTTCCTCGATCCGGAGAATAACGATTGACCGGACTTATCTATCATGGATACATTCCGAGCGTGGCCACGCATTTCCGTTCATTACTCCTCGAGTGGCCCCGAGATATTGTTATATAACCCGACAAGGGGTGGACAATTCCTATCGCACTCATTCCCTTCGACTAGCCACACCATCATAACCCAAAATATGCCCATTTGACCCCATTTACGAAGGTCGTAGTAACACAAATCAAAGTTAATCTGAAACTGTGCCATCTTAGGCGAATAGTCTTTAGTCAAAAGAATCGACTCATTAGAATACTATAGTAGCTCTCGCCACGGCCAGGCTATATAAATTTGCAGAACTCTATAAGCGGTCATTAGGCCCGACAAAATGTTCCTAACAGTCTGCCTATGTGATCGACTAGTCATCTCACATGACTCTATGGCACTTGAACTTGCCATCAATCGCATCACACTCTAGTCACTTCGAGACGTCACCTCATACAAGTAACTATGGGCAAATACAATGTTAATCCGTGTTCACTTTAACGGGGTTCAATTGTCTCTACAACCCGTTTGGATGTAACAAAGTATAAATTAAAGATAAAAGACAAATGTGATTATGAACATGAACAAAAACAACACTTTTATTTCATTTCAAAATCTAACAAAAACTTGGTACACGTTTAAGTCCCATGGACGTAACATGTCCATCATGCTTAGCCTGCGATAAAGGCTTGGTGAGCGGATCGGCTATGTTGTCATCCGTCCCAACCTTACAAATCGCAATATCCTTTCTTTCAATGAAATCTCTTATTACATGATATTTTCTAAGTACATGTCTAGATCTATTACTAGACTTTGGCTCCTTAGCTTGGAAGATCGTCCCACTATTATCACAATAGAGAGTGATGGGATCATTGGCGGTAGGTACTACTTTTAGACCTTCCGTGAATTGCTTGATCCACATAGCTTCCTTGGCGACTTCGATGCTTTGCTATGTACTCACCTCCGTTGTCGAATCCGCGATTCTGACTTCCTTGAAGCTTCTCCAGCTTACGGCACCACCATTGAGCATGAAAATAAAACCAGCTTGTGATTTCATGTCATCTCTATCTGTTTGAAAACTTGAGTCCGTGTATCCATTAACACGCAACTCAGTGTCTCCTCCAAACACTAGGATAGAGTCCTTAGTTCTTCTCAAGTACTTAAGGATGTTCTTGACAATCCCAGTGACTCTCACCTGGATTTCCTTGATATCTACTCGTCATGCTCAAGGCATACGAGACATCGGGACGTGTGCATATCATGGCATACATGATTGATCCAACAAATGAAGCGTAAGGGATCAACTTCATGCGTTCAACATCATGGGGTTCGGAGGGACATTGAGTCTTGCTCAATATCGTTCCGGTTACCATAGGTACCAAACCCCTTTTGGATTTGTCCATGCTGAATCGTCGAAGAATATTATCAACATAAGACTCTTGACTTAGTGCCAATATCCTCTTGGGTCTATCTCTATAGATCCGGATACCTAATATGCGTTGTGCCTCTCCTAAATCCTTCATTTGGAAGTGGTTACCTAACCACTTCTTAACCAAAGACAACATTGGAATATCATTTCCAATGAGTAGTATGTCATCGACATACAAGATTAGGAACACAACATTGCTCCTACTGAATTTCATGTATAAACATGGTTCCTCAACATTTCGAGTGAAACCATTTTCCTTTATAACATGATTGAATCGATGATTCCAACTTCTAGATGCTTGCTTAAGACCATAAATGGATCTCTTAAGCTTGCACACTTTGTTAGGATTTTCATAATCAACAAAACCTTCGGGTTGTATCATGTACACCTCCTCTTCTAAATGCCCATTTAGAAAAGCGGTTTTGACATCCATTTGCCATATTTCATAATCATGAAATGCGGCGATCGCTAACAAAATCCGTATGGATCTTAGCATGGCTACGGGGGCAAATGTCTCATCATAATGGAGACCTTGGACTTGGGTAAATCCTTTTGCCACTAGCCTAGCTTTGTAGACATCATCATGTCCTTCTATGCCATTCTTGACTTTGAATATCCATTTGCATTGAAGGGGTCTTGCCCCTTTAGGCAAATCTACCAAGTCCCAAACTTGGTTTTCAAGCATAGAATCCATTTCGGACTTCATGGCTTCAAGCCATAAGGTGGAATTAGGACTAGAGATTGCGGCCTTGTAGGTGGCGGGCTCGTCACTTTCCATAAGCAACACATCGAGTGTTCCATCTTCCTCGATAAGTCCCACATATCGATCGGGATGGCGAATTACTCGGCCCGTCCTTCTTAGTGGAGGAGGTACAACCGCGTTAGACGACGAAGGAACATCTTCTTGCGTCTCTACCTCGGTTTGTGGCTCTTGAACTTCATCAAGTTCAAAATTTCTCCCACTCTGTCTCTTAGAAATAAACTGGCTTTCTAAGAAGACAGCCTCGGAAGACACAAACACTTTGTTATCTTGAGGTTTGTAGAAGTAGTAACCTCGAGAGGTCAAAGGATAGCCTACAAAGATGCATTTTTCGGATCTTGGGGCAAGCTTATTGTCGGGTTTAGCCTTGACGTAAGCATCACATCTCCAAATTTTCATATAGGATAGATTAGGAACTCTTCCTTTCCATGTCTCAAATGGAGTCTTTTCGGTGGCTTTAGTGGGACTATTATTCAAAGATAGAATTGCAGTTTGGATTGCAAATCCCCAAAACGAGTTCGGTAACTCGGTTTGACTCATCATGGATCGAACCATATCAAGTAGGGTTCGATTTCTCCTTTCGGCAACACCATTCAGTTGTGGTGTTCCGGGTGGAGAAAGTTGTGATATAATACCACAACTTTTCAAGTGTGAATCAAATTCAAGACTAAGGTATTCACCACCACGATCGGATCGTAGTGCCTTAATTCTTTTGTTCAATTGGTTCTCTACTTCGTTTTGGAATTCCTTGAATTTCTCAAATGCTTCACTCTTGTGTTTCATTAAATAGATATACCCATATCTACTCAAGTCATCGGTGAAGGTTATAAAGTAGTCATAATTACCACGAGCGGTGATACTCATTGGTCCGCATACATCGGTGTGTATGAGTCCCAATAGCTCACTAGCTCGTGTTCCTTTACCACTAAAAGGATTACGAGTCATTTTGCCAAGTAGGCAATATTCGCATGTACCAAATGATTGATAATCAAATGGTGTAATCACATTAGTTGAAATTAATCTTTTGATGCGATTCTCGTTTATGTGACCTAATCGACAATGCCAAATGAACGCTTCACTTGGGTCACTTGATTTGAGTTTCTTTGATTGAATGTTATAAATATCATTCGTTGGATTTGAGGTCTCTAAAATGTAAATGCCATTAATGGAAGAAGCTTGGCCAATAACCAAATCATTCCTAGAAATAGTACAACGATTGTTCTTAATGACAAAAAAAAAACCGTCCATGTCTAGCATGGCGATTGAAATAATGTTTTTAGAGAGCGTAGGTACATAAAAACAATTATGCAAATACAACTCAAATCCATTAGGCAAAGCTAAAACATAATTTCCCTTGGATTCGGCCGCTACCCGAGCTCCATTTCCAAGGCGTAGATCCACATCTCCCTTGCTAAGCCTCTCCACATCTCTTAAACCCTGTAAATGATTACAAAGGTGAGAACCACAACCGGTATCTAGTACCCATGTCGTAGTGGAAGTATAATTTATATCAATAACATAAATTTCTTTAGGAATTGTACTTTTTGGAGTAATGAGTCCTTCCCTTATATTTCGCAAATACATAGGGCAATTCCTAAGCCAATGTCCCATGCCATAGCAATAATGGCACTCATCATTAACTTGCTTGAAGTTTTTGACTTTCTTTCCTTTCTTCTTGAACCTCTTTCCCTTTGACGCAAGAACTTGATTGCTAGAGCTCCCACTAGCTTTGGCATCTTTATCTTCCGAGACAAAAGACCTTATAGATCGTATGAGGTAGTCTTCCTGAGACGGACTCACACGAGGTCTAGTAGTAGTGGGTGGTTTAGAAGAAGTGATGAAGTTAAGGTTTCCATCCGAACCTATCCCGAAATGAAGTTCTCTAGTTGTATCGAAATCGTTGTTGGAGCAAATGTCGTCAAGAACATTGTGGTAAGATTCAATAGTAATTGGTGCGGTAGCATTTGATGGATTCATTGTTTTAGAACTACAAATATGGAGGAAAAGGAAATATTAACATTTGTCTTTTTAAAATCATACTTGTAAAATATTAACAAGATATGAACATTTATATAGTGACCTCTACCCAACTATAATAAATGATTCCAAGACCCAAATTCATATCAATTTAGGCACGGGGTAGCCGATGAAACCTTCATCAATATAACTCGATGGATTAACGTTTAATCGATTCTACTTTTAGAACTCTTGGTCGATAAAATTACTCTAATGTTTATCTATAGCCCAAAACACATCAACAAGGGCACGGGGTAGCCGATGAAACCCTTATCAATTACTTTTGTTGAGTTCAATCCAAATTTCGAATAAATGTGTCCATTATCCAAACCCACATCAACTTAGGCACGGGGTAGCCGATGAAACCCTCATCAACATGAATTCGGTGGATTAGACATTTATCACCCACTTCCCCTACGTAACAAGGTTTGTACCCCGGGGTAGCCGAGTGCACTCCCTCGCGAAATAGGTTTTCATGGTTTCTACTATTTGGTAAGGCTATGTCTCAATTAATTGTTTTAGCGAGAGGTCATGTCAATTTATTATCTATCACGTTTTAAGTGAACTAAAGCGGTGAACTACGATAATTCTAATTGACACGGTCGATAAACTCGATAAGACAATGCATGTTTAGTTATGGCGATTTAGCGATGCATGTGACATAAAATAAAATGCAAGCATAAAGATAAATAAATCCTAGTATGGCCTTTCCTAAAATAGAAAAACTATTTAACTATTACATATTCGGAAACCAACTCCATTGGTCCCTTGAACTTCGGTTGTGGCACGCATCTCGAGGTAACACCGTCTTTATGTATCGCCATTCTTGAAGAAATCCGTCTTTGGGAACTCCGGAATGAATAAAATTACATAATAAATTACATAATTTCCTATTATACATTTGTAACTAAAATAAAATAAATCTATTAAATTACAAAACGGTGATACGAGATCACAATAAAAATTACAACCGAATCGATATTCCCATACATTTCGGGAAATACCAATTAAAATCTAAGGCCATACTAAGTAAAATTACATAATTCAAAAATTACATAAATTAAAATTATGACAATCATAAAGAAAATTCAGCATTATAATATGTATGAACATGCTCAATTTTTATGCTAAATCGCCTTTTAATTAGCCAATATCGTATATTACTCGGTTTTTACGGATTTGCGTGATTTCAACATTTTATAATCACAAAAATACATAAACTCATATTTATGCATAAGTTAATTACCCTAACCTTTTAGGACTCAAAATTTAGTCTTCACTAATAATTTGACCATAATTAACCCATATTTTATAAAATTGTTTATAAATGGACCAAAAATTACAAAAATAATAATAGCGATTTACAGTTTTATTTTATAAGTAGTATTAATCAAATCATTTTCAAATAATAACATTAATTAATATATATTTTCAACTCGTATCGCCCTTATATTGTTATAATTGTTGGAGAACATTATCTTTTCTTAGTAAGGTTTACAATATTATCTTATTTGTTGCACTTGTTCTTTTTCTTAGTGTTACAGATGTCTTGCTGAGCGGGTTAGAGATCCTGAAGTTGAGCGATCCAACTAGAAATCTTGCAGTTCCAAATCCACCTTACAACGTTACTCACACAACTTCACTAAATCGAACTCCAAGCTCTAAAAGTTCAATTCGTAAGACTATCATTCTTATTGGAAGTATCACTGGTGGTTTACTACTAGTTTCTGTTATTCTACTCGCTCTGTTTCGACGCAAAGTACAATATAAGAAGCTATTTACATCGGCCAACTCCTCTAGACCGTCCTTACCATCTGATCTTTGTCGACGCTTCTCGCTGACCCAGATAAGGATTACCACTCGCGACTTCGATCAGAACTTAATCATTGGTCGGGGCGGGTTTGGCAAGGTGTACAAAGGTTGCATAGATGGTGGAGCCACTGATGTGGCTATCAAACGACTAAACCCGACATCCAAACAGGGGGAGCAAGAGTTCCTTACTGAAATTGAGATGCTTTCAAGACTACGTCACAGGCATTTGGTGTCCTTGATCGGGTATTGTGATGAAAAGGGAGAGATGATGTTGATATACGAGTACGTGCCCCGTGGCACCCTTCGTGACCATTTGATTTACAGGGACACTAAGGGAACAAACAACAATCAAGTATTATCATGGAACCAACGTTTGGCTATTTGCCTCGGATCCGCTCGTGGGCTAGAATATCTTCATGCAGGCACAAAGCAACTCATTATCCACCGTGATGTCAAGTCCACCAATATCTTGCTCGATGAAAAATGGACCGCCAAGGTGTCAGACTTTGGGCTCTCGAAAGTGGGCCCTGCAAGTGACACAAGAGAGGGCCATGTTAGCACTACTGTTAAAGGTAGCTTTGGGTATTTGGATCCTGACTATTATAAACGTGGACAATTAACTGAGAAGTCAGACATTTATTCATTTGGTGTCATGCTATTTGAAGTCCTATGTGCCCGACCAGCGGTTGGCCTTAACCTTCCTAAAGTTCGCGCTTGTTATACAAAAGGAATCCTCCACACTTTAGTCAATCCTACTCTAACGGGTCAAATCACACCCGAGTGTCTAAGTAAATTTGGAGAGATAGCAGAGTTGTGCGTAAGAGTCAATCGCGATGAACGTCCCTCGATGAGGGACGTAGTATGGAGTTTAGAATTCATGCTAACACTTCAACAAGACGGAGAGAACACTAGTGATGGTAGTCCAATGGTGGAACTTACTATTAGTAGTAATGCTACTGGTGGCGGCGAAAATGGTGCTTCCACAATTTCACTTGGGGAATATATTTGCGAAAGCAGAGCTGTTAGTGTTAATACTCAAGGGTCGACTGTGGCTAGTAATACTGCTGTTACAAATTCTCATATGGAGGTCAAGTCGGGTTCAGTCTTTTCTGAGATCTTTGATCTACGGGCTAGATGAAATTTTGTCGTCCGTCCTTGTTAGCTTACGTTTTCAACTATGTTGCAGAGATTTCTCGTATACAAGGTTATATTATGGCAAAGTCACATTTATGACTCTAAATAAAAAGTCAATATTTATTTACTTCAAAAATTCCTAATCTTACTACTCCAAAGATAAGGAAATACTATATTTATTTTTATTAAAAAAAATCAAAATTTCCTAATCCTAATAGATTCTTTGGGGGAAAAAACTTATAAAACTACTCCTTTATTGGATTATTGTATTAATAACTATTGTATTCACCTCAAAATTCTTTGTATCTGAACGTGCTAAACTTAGATAAACAAGTTTTTCAAGGGTTTAAAAGCATTACATCGTCTGATTTTTTCGTCACACTTCCAAATCTTAATTACTCTTCACTAATTTTACCTATAATTGCTTCTTTAGTCAATGGAAATTGTTCTTCAAGAGACATCATCATCAATTAATCGCAAAAGAGGTAGACCACCCAAGGTTTCGTGCAACATCCAATATGATGATATATTACCTCTTGTTATACCAAGGAGAAAACGCAAGGTTACAAAAAATTTCGAACATAAAAAAATCGAAAACTATGACATACTCTCGAACGTATATGATGGAAAAGTAATTAAGGATGACATGTCAAGCGAAGATGGAACTATAGGCTCGACTTTGTCATCAGAAGAGTTACTAGAAGAACATGTTCCTTGGTTATCTCAAATTACTATACCTGGGTCACTTCCGAATTTGGATAGTTTGTTTTTCAATCCGACTAATCTCGACTTTCTTGTAAACTTTTTTGATGATATACCTACCATGTGATTTATTCTTATAAAACTAAATTAATTATTAGCCTGACTTAATTTAATTACAAGATCAGTTTCCGTGTGTTTAACTTAATCACAAAAACTTCGGAGAGACGGTTTGAGAAACTTAATGGAAACAACTCGATCATAAATAATTTTGAGAGAGTGGGAAGATGAGAACACTATAGCAGACAATTCTGTCAGTCAAAGACAAAATTAATGTGTTATACATTGAAAATTCTGTCAGTCAAAGACAAAACCCAATTATTGACATCAATCAAAATTACCATTAATTAAAATTACTTACTGTGTGTTTCCGAAGATGTTGAGAGATGAAGGTAACGGGAATGAGTTGGTGACAAGTAGTAAGATTGAGTGAGAATTTTGTGAATTTTTTACTTAAATGGTGTTCTAAATCAAAATATTTTCAAAAATAGGGCTCATTTCAAACTATTTACACGAAATGGGTCCACGTCAGCACCTTACCTTTTTTTACAGATTTCTCAACTTCTCGACATATGATTTAGCGGGAAGTATTTTTTTTTTATTTCATAGACTTCTCGCCAGTTGATTCAGCGAGAAGTTTGTGTATGTTGTTGCTTCTTGACATGCTTCCTTCTTCATCTCAGATCTCCTTGCTCCGACTACCAAACCACAAAGTACCACCACCATTTTCTTCCTCTCACTTCCCTTGTCACATACACATCTTTTTTATGAATGATTATTGTCGTACTTTGCAAAGAAAAAAGCCCGCAATATTGCCGCTCACAGCTATTTCTGCGATTTCGGTTTCATGAATGAATATGTTACGCTAATAACTCACCCCTCTCTTTCATTTGTATGCTTGGCTCATTGTCGATTTAGTTTGATTACCACAAGGAAAATACAGCGGGAATGGGAGTCAATAAATTGCGGAAATCAATCTCAAGTAAAGACCAAGTTACCGAAATCGCAAAAATAGTTATGTACGGCAATATGGCGGGCTTTTTACTTTTCAAACTACGAGGATAGCATTCAAAACAAGATGTTTATATGACAAGAGAAGTGAGAGAAAGAGAATGGTGGTGGTAGTTTGTGGTTTGGTAGAGGGAACAAGGAGAACGAAGATGAAGAAGAAGCATGTCAAGGAGCAATAATATACAATACAAACTTCTCGCTGATTGAACTGGCGAGAAGTCTATGAAATAAAAAAAAAATTACTTCCCGCTAAATCATATGTCGAGAAGTTAAGAAATCTGTAAAAAAAAAATAAGGTGCTGACGTGGACCCATTCCGTGTAAATAGTTTGGAATGAGCCCCATTTTTGTAAATATTTTGGTTTAGAACGCCATTTAAGTAAAAAATTCGAATTTTGTTCGGGTTAACAAGATGGTGTTTTTGGTGTTGATGGGTTTAAGCAGCCTCGAAAGCAAACTCCCTGAACCGGTCTTATCCGACACGCTCATGATGATCTATTATGAAGCAGTTGTTACCCACGCCGTTGGCTTCCTCGGCTCTATCATTGGGTTGTTGGACATCCACTACAGATTAACCAAGTTCTTCGCTATCCAGTCATCTTCTTGTTTCGTAATTTACCTGATTTTACGATCTACTAGTCTCTTTTGTTCGGGTTTGGATTCTAATTTTTCTATTGTATCCCTCTTTTATATAACCAGCCCTGTAAATCTTCTTATCCTTCACTCCCTTTTCATCCCCCTTGCTATTCTTTTCACTACCCATTGATCCGTTCTGGTGTTTGTTCTATTTTTGCTCTGTTTTTTATTATAATTTTCTCACTTTTTTCTACTTTTTTAAAGTAGTCAGGCAAGAACAAAGTTTGGCTGGTAATTCTTCAAGTATTTGTTCATTAATCGATAATCCGTCATGTTCATTAAATTTGTCTTTATAAACCAATCCTCCCGAAACCACTTTTAATCAGAAAAATTAGACAATCTTTTATCTATGTTACAGTAACTTTTTATGTAATATAATGCAAAAGCTGCTAATAAGGTAACATACGATGGAAGAAAAACGTTATCGGTCGTCAATGGTAAAACACCATAGATGGAGCTCCCTTCCCGATGAAATTATCATCAACATTATGTCACGCTTTAACCTTCTTCGCGACACCGTCATTACTATTTCTACTACCAATTTCAGCATCAAACGATATGACAAACCTATCGACAATATCGACGAGTATTGGACTATCCTTGATAACCTCTTCACCTTGTTCGCGCCACCTGTTATCGACACATTTTGTCTTAATCTTTACGCTTACCACTACAACGAACCTCGTTGCTGGACAATCATCGACACATGGGTTCGTCAACTACCTTCTCGTAACGTCCAACACATGAAGCTTTCTTGCTCTCCAGGTTTTCGTCAATTTGATCATCGATTTTACCCACCAAGCATTTTTCTAATCGATTCCTTGGTAACACTTGAGTTGCGTTTGATTGCCAACGGCATTGGTTGGAGACTTCCTAATTCATTTGTTCTTCCAAACCTCAAGAAACTATATTTCAGTTTGTTCGATTACACATATTTGGGAAGGTTATTAAGTTGTTGCCCGTCGCTTGAAGACTTGTCCTTGAACCTTCACCATCCTAAGGAAAGTGTCGTTTTAATCACAAGTAAGAGTTTAAAACGATTACATATAAAATTAGAAGGGAAATCCATCCGTAATGTTATTATTGATACTCCGATATTGGAACAATTGAATTATTGTTCTAATTATATATTATCAATGCATATGCTGAATTCGATTTCAAATGTCGTCAAGTCGCTTACCCTAAGTACTGGCTCACCGGTGAGGTTCATCAATTGTTGTACTACCTTACCCAAATTGATTCGTCTTAAATTATCTGTCAGATCTAAAATATTTAGAGATGATTTGGAATCAAGATGCCGTGTTCATGCTAGTTCAAAAGGTGAAACGCATAGAGTTTTATGCAGAAGATGTCAAACAATTTAGCAAATATGGGTTGAGTCTAGTGCCATTGTTTTTAAGAAGTACCCCGGTTTTGGAGAAGCTTGTCATCCGCAGATATGGCACTCATCATCCTACCGATGATTCCTTGAGTAAATTTTGCAAAACTTTACTTAAGTGTGCCGAAGACACTTCACGTTGTCAAATCGATTTCCTAGGAGGATATAAGCTAGACAGAGAAGTTCAAGGATAAACTTTTATAAAGTATGACTATTAGCTACGCAATTACTATAACAGTTTTTCTATCCTTTGCCTTAAGGGTACGCAATATATTATGGGATATGATAAAGACGACAAGTACCGTTCTACTCAATTGTCGATTTAGGAGATTTGTTCGGAAATCTTACTTACTCTTTTGTGAAAGGTCCGGAAATGGAGCTGCACATTGTATGTCTCACTTAATGCGGCTTGATTTTTCGACCCGAGGTTGAGTGGACTCTTACCCGGCCGAAACTATTAGTGATGTATGTAAATTCTTCCGATCGACTTTATGTCGGCATTTGCGTAATATATTGACTTTTCCCCTAAATAAGTCTTGTAATGAGCCAAACACAAGTCTGGACTTTTCAAGTCTACTTATCCTCGAACTAACTGTGTCCATTTGTATATGCCGTTAACAATAAGCAACTTTAATTTACCAAAATAAAATATCAGAATATCAAGTCTTCGATCTAATGAGCCAAACATACACAAGTCTTTTAGTAGTTGGGTGGCACATAACATTTTGACTTTTCAAGTCTACTTATCCTCAAACTAACTGTGTCCATTTGTATATGCATATTAACAAAATAAAATACCAGAATTTATATTAATTGGTGTTTTTATTTAACAAATTTAAGAGTAATAATGCATAATTGCATTAAGTTGTTAATTCTGATAATTGTTTGGAGTTGTATCACAAGTGATGCTTTTAACGACACAAGTGATGCTTTTAACGACACATCACTCCTCATCAATTGTGGGCTTCCGGTGTCCACCCAATCTAAGTCCATCTCCGATGGTCGTGTATGGCAGAGCGATGACGACCCTGATTTCGCTCCATCGTACCTCAACACCGTCTCAACTAGCTTCTCAGAGAATGCTGATGACCTGCCATACAAAGTAGGTCGGGTATTCTGGTCTGATATCACCTACACCTTCACTCTCACCCCAGGCCCCAAATTCATACGACTCTACTTCTTCCCTAATGTTTCATTCAACAACACTCTTCCTCACCAATTTTTGACATCTCTCGTTGCTAATAGCTTCACTCTTTTAGACAAATTCAATCCTTTCCTCAACTCACAAGGGAAACCATTTATTATACTTGAATTCCTAATTTTTATACAAAATGATGAAGATAATCTCAACTTAATCTTCTCTCCAGAGTCTCCAGGTATACTCAGTAACGGTTCTCCTGATGGTTTGCACGGGTACGTGAATGGTATAGAAATTGAGTCCATTCCAGATGGTTTGTACTTAAACGACTCCAACCTGATTTATACTGATGCCAATGATCCAGAAATGGGATACACATTCGATAAGGATTTGACCGCATTGCAGACGGCTTATAGGCTAAACGTGGGAGGGGAGATAGTGGATGAGAGGAACGACAACCCAGGGGGAATGAAGCGTAAATGGGACGCAGACGAAGACTACGTAGTCGGGGAACGAGGCATAAAGTTGGAACCAGATCCAAAGTGGGTGAGCTCAAAGAATAACAGCGGCACAAACGCGGCGCCTAAGATAGTATACGGGACGGCTAGGAGCATGGGAGACAACTCGGCTGAGATAAATTTAAAACGGGACCTTACGTGGGTGTTCCAGGTGGACCCGGGGTTTGATTATCTGGTGAGGCTTCATTTCTGTGAGTTGGATGCTAATGTCACGGGGATTGATGAGAGGGTGATGAATTTGTATATTGATGGCAACCTGGCAGAGGAGGATCTTGATATTTGGTACGAGGCTGGAGGGTTTGGTATTCCAGTGTACAAGGATTATGTTATAACTGTCCCTGCTCATAATCCTACTACTGCTTCAAAGGCTGCTCTTTCCTTGGCCCTCCGTCCTTTACGTCCTGGCCGGTAAGTATATTTAAAAAAAAAAAAACTATAGCGTCGGTTCTAAATGATTATTTGTGTCGGTTTTGAGGTGATGCATTTGGAGGGGTCCTTGGCCCTCCGTCCTTCAAAGGCTGCTCTTTCCTTCACAAATGTTGCAATAAGTTAACTCTATATTTCTTAAATATGATTGATTGATTGATTGATATTTAAACTGATTTGTTGCACTTGTTCTGTTTGTTTAGTGTTATAGATGTATCGCTGAGTGGGTTGGAGATCTTGAAGGTGAGCGATACGGCTAGAAATCTTGCAGTTCCTAATCCACCTTACAACAGTACCGACACAACTTCACTAAATCAAACTCCAATAAGCGCTAAAAGCTCAATCCGTAAGACTCTCATTATTATTGGAAGTGTCATTACTGGTTTACTACTAGTTTCTGTTATTATACTTGCTTTGTTTCGAAGTAGACTACAGTATAAGAAGCTATTTACATCGGCCAACTCATCTAGACCATCCTTACAAACCGATCTATGTCGACGTTTCTCGTTGAGCCAGATAAGGGTTGCCACTCATGACTTCGATCAGAACTTAATCATTGGCCGGGGCGGGTTTGGAAAGGTGTACAAAGGTTGCATAGATGGTGGAGCCACTGATGTGGCAGTCAAACGATTAAACTCGACATCCAAACAGGGGGAGCAAGAGTTCCTTACTGAAATTGAGATGCTTTCAAGACTACGTCACAGACATTTGGTGTCCTTGATCGGGTATTGTGATGAAAAGGGAGAGATGATATTGATATACGAGTACATGCCCCGTGGCACCCTTCGTGACCACTTGAGTTACAGGGACACTAAGGGAACAAGCAACAATCAAGTATTATCATGGAACCAACGTTTGATGATTTGCCTAGGATCGGCTCGTGGGCTAGAATATCTCCATGGGGGCACAAAACAGTTGATCATTCACCGTGATGTCAAGTCCACTAATATTTTGCTCGATGACAAGTGGACCGCCAAGGTGTCAGACTTTGGGCTCTCGAAAGTCGGTCCTGCAAGTGATACAGGAGTGGGCCATGTTAGTACTATTGTTAAAGGTAGCTTTGGGTATTTGGATCCCGAGTATTATCAACGTGGACAATTAACTGAGAAGTCGGATGTTTATTCATTTGGAGTCATGTTATTTGAAGTCCTATGTGCCCGACCAGCGGTTGAACTTAACCTTCCTAAGGTTCGAGCTTGCTACACAAAAGGGATCCTTTACACTGTAGTCGATCCTACTCTAACAGGTCAAATCACATCGGAGTGTCTAAGTAAATTTGGGGAGATTGCAGAATTGTGTATAAGGGCTAATCGAGATGAACGTCCCTCAATGAGGGACGTAGTATTGAGTTTAGAATTCATGTTAACACTTCAACAAACCGCCGAGAACACGGGTGACATTAGTCTAATGGTGGATTTTACAATTAGAAATAATGCTACTTGTGGTGGTGAAAATGGTGCTTCGACAATTTCATTTGGGGAAAATGTTTGCGAAAGCAGAGCAGTTGGTGTTGATACTCAAGGGTCGATTATGGTTAGTAATACTGCTGTTACAAATTCTCATATGGAGGTCAAGTCGGGTTCAGTCTTTTCTGAGATCTTTGATCTAAGGGCTAGATGAAATTTTGCCGTCCGTCCTTGTAAGCCTATATTTTTTATGCATATACAAAAAAAAAATCTACTTGCTCTCATAAACTGTAATTATATGTAATGATTTTTTTCAACTTGTTTGAATGGATTATGTTGCAGAGATTTCAACGTTGCAACATGATTTTTTCAAATTTTGTCGTCCGTCCCGTTTATTTATTTACCTTTGATTAAACATTATGACACGAAGAATTACATTTTGGTTCAGTATAAATCTTTACAATATGATGATGCTTGTGTCAACATATATTTATATAGTAAAATCTAAATAAAATTACAATTATATTTTAGAAGATGATAAACTTTATCCTTTACATAGTATCTGTAATTTATTTATTAATATCCCTCTTTGTTAATTTCAGAAACAAACTAATAAGACGAGTTTAATATGGTATAAAGCAAATGTAAAGAGTTCACTGAAACGGAGGAAGTAAGAAATACGGAGCACTTGTGCGGCAGAAATGAGGGCGCGTCACAAATCTCAATGTGCCACTCGCTCGCGGGACGACAATCCAACGTCGATTTTTGTGGAGTATTATGTTATTTGAATAATTCTATACTTTTTTGTATTTACTTAATAGTTAGGCCTGTTCTTTTGGCCTTAAAGTCACTTAATTTAAATTCACTTTAGATACTATAAGTTCAGTTCAGTTCAGATCAGATCCTATAAGTTCAGTTCAGATCCTATAAGTTCAGTTCAGTTCAGATCCTATAAGTTCAACTCAGTTCAGTTCAGTTCAGTTCAGTTCAGATTCTATAAGTTCAGTTCAGTTCAGATTCTATAAATTCAGTTTAGAAAAGTTAGATACAAAGTATTATTTAAAAACAAAACCGACGCAAAAACATATGACATTATTAATTATTTGATACATATATACATTATTATTTTTAAAACAAAATTATTACTCCCTTAATAATTACTCTCATTCCAAGCGAGCCCTTAAGAGTAATAAATTGCAGCATCAAGTTGTTAATTCTGATAATTGTTGTGAGTTTTATGACAAGTGATGCCTTAGAGCATCCAAAATAGAGAGGATGTTATCTTCCTCCTATTTTCCAACCTTCCTCTATTTTTTCGACATCTCATTTTCTCTTTCATCAATTTCATTTCTCACCATTACCATCCCCTTCCATTATTTTTTCCCACAATAGAGAGGATGAGGATCCTCTCATATTACCTCTCTTACTTTAAATAATCTCAAAATTTTATAAAAGATAAAAATAAAAGAATTATTATACACAAGACAAATAGTAATTGGTTTGTGGGCACTAGGGCCAATGTAAGCTTTCCTCTAAAACTAGAGGAAGTAAACATCTTCCTCTTACTAAGAGGATATGTAACATGTGCCTCACAATAGAGAGGATATGTCCTCTTAGAAGAAAAAGAGTATTAAGAGGACCTCTCATCCTCTCTATTGTGGGTGCTCTTATTCACCTCGCTCCTGATCAATTGTGGGCTTCAGGAGTTCACCCAATCTGAGTCCTTGTTTGAGGGTCTTGCATGGCAAAATTAACGAGAGTCCAAAATAATGTTACTATGTTAGCAAAGTGGAACCATGCAACGACGTGACCCCTGTTTTAACGTTGATAATAATGTAGGTTTGGAAGTTATCAAGCTTGACTACCGCACTAGAATCTGACCCAACTCCATTATTTTAGTACAATAGGTCTCCCTTGTGACGGGTTACCATTTGTGGCGGATATTTTGTGAGTTAAAATGGTAACAAAATGAGTTAGTGGAGAAAGGGGACCACATGAATAGTGTTGCAGAGAGAGAAAAAGTGGGTACTTTGTGAGGTAAAATGGTATTCGTCACTCAAGAGTGACGGATATGTGCCGTCACAAACAAGAATTTGTGATTTTAGTAACTCATACTCCCTCTATTATTTGTTATCCTTTTCTATTTTTGGGTTTTCTTAGTTATTTGTTATCCTTTCTATTTTAAGAATGAACTTGATGAGTAATTTGATCATTTTCATTCAATTTATTCCACTTGTCATTTAATTATTGGCATTTTCCTCTTTCCTTGATCTTTGTGCCAAAACCAAAAGATAACAATTGATCGGGACAGAGGGAGTATATGATATATCCATCAGTAGCATTCCAGACCAACTTGTATTACACGACGCCTTGTTATTAAATTGTGTAACTCTATACGACGACCTAGAATGTTTTAATTTCTACTAATGCGCCAAAAGTAATTGTGTTTGATGCAACATCTTGACATTTCAACTTAGATTCATAGATCCACATAATCGAGCCGGGGATGTACATTAAAACCATTAACATCCCACAATTACACTTTATACAACTACAATCACTTGATAATCGAGATAACACAAAACTAAAAGTAATACTCGTAATTGATGGGGCATATTCTGCACCATTTGACCAAGTCAACGCATTGAGCAAAGTCAAAGATATCCACAGCAAGTCAACAACTTAGACAGCCTAACCGACGCAGCCTGTCGGCCTGTCTCTTGTGCCTCGGCTAGGACAACTAGCCAGCCGGGGCACACATCCGCGAACTCATATCCAAGACCCCTCGGCGGTGAGTCAACAGGGCCCGCCGGCCTGCCAAGGGTCCCTCGGCCGAGGGTAGATAAGTCTTTCCACCTGCTAGCCACTTGGCCACTACGTGACAAAAGGTGAAAGTCTATAAATACTCCTCAACTCTCATTGAGGAGGGGATCCACAATTGAACCTAAGAATCACTATTCATCTGGTAATATCTTCCTTATCTCTCTACAATATATACTTCGCCAAGTAACAACAACTTACCTCTCCAAGTTACTGACTTGAGTGTCGGAGTGAGTTCGCTCGGTCCAAAGCCGAGCCCTCAGTTTGTTCACTGTTTCAGGAGACCGAAAGGAGAAGCCAACCAAAGACGTCATTCTACAAGTACGGGTGGTAACAAATATCTGCTCTGGAATTACACCCGGAACAATTGGCGCCGTCTGTGGGGAAAGATACTAGAAGCTAGTCACATTCATTCCCAAACAAAAAACAAAAACCCACCCAAAAAGCTAAGAAGATGTCAAAGCAACAAGAGGTATTCGTGACTGACGAAACCGAATTCTACCATGAGGATACCGTCCACAATTCTGGAGTTGCGCAGCCCTCCACCGGCCGGGTAATTCAACCGGAGTACGGGATGCCAATAATGCCAGATATGCCGCTGCCCGCCAACCAGGTCACCATCATGGGACACGTGGTTGATGCAAAGAAAGTCAAGCAACTCCTGGACCTAATTAGTAGTACGCCGCTCACACTCGTCACACCGACAAGAGCGGCGGAACCCGGCCCAGAGACCAGGGGCCGAATGTGACTCCAAGAGACTTGAACGGAGCACTGGAAGAAGCTGGCCCTGTCGAGACGCCGGGGGAGCCCAGAGCGCTAGTGGCAGACCTGAGTCCTTCACGCACTTGCGGGAGGACGGCGTCGCCGCAGCACCGACGAGGCATTCCTCAGAGGAGTAGAAGAAGTCCGACTTACCAGAGTCGGAGAAGAAGTCCGACTCACCAGAGTCGGGGAAGAAGCCCGACTCACCAGAGTCGGAGAAGAAGCCCTTCCCGCCACGGGGAGAGGAGCCGGACTAGGGGTGCGAGGAGTCGATCGCCGCGCGTCGTTCGATACGTGGTCAGACAGCCCCTCAGCACATACGTCCTAGAGGTCCTGGTGCCGACTAAGCTAAAGTTGCCACCCATAGCATACAAAGGAGAAGGCGACCCAACCGACCACGTTGAGGCTTACGAGTCTCACATGTCGGTGTGGGAGCAACCCGATGAGGTCTGGTGCCGAGTTTTCCCTACGACTCTGCATGAGATGGCACAAAGTTGGTACAAAGGGCTACCCGATGGGTCGGTATACTGTTACGCCGACCTAAAGGGCATACTTTTAGCCCAGTATTCTTGCAATAAGAGGAAGGCCGTTGAGACATCGGACCTCCTGACAATCAGACAGGAGGGAGGCGAGTCTCTCCGGAGTTATGTGAAGAGGTTCGACGCCAAGGTTCAGCAGATTCGTGAGCTGAACAGCGAACTGGCGGCCTTCGCACTGATGAAAGGCCTCCCGAGATGAGACCTAAAAAACGAGCTCATCAAGCGCGGTGGCCTGAACTTAGACTCCGCCAGGAAGATGGCCGATCAAGCCATAAAGGTGGAGGACTACCACAAAACCTGGGTGGGCCCCAGCGAGGCCGAGCACTCAGAGATTAAGAGCCGCCGGGAGGACAACCCGGATGAAAGACGTCGTGACAATAATAGGTCACGGTCTGACAGATCCGCCAAGAAACAGGACTCGGCGGGCGCCGGGGGGAGTTCAGGACCGAACTACCAGAAACGGTTCAATGGCCACACCCCCTTGGTCGTATCTGCCGCCGAGGTCTTCGCCCTGAGCAAGAACGAGGGTCAGAAGTGGGAAAGGCCTCCCAGGCCGAGGAGTGACGGTGACACGAGCCAGTACTGTGAGTACCATGGCCACACCGGCCACTTAACTGACGATTGTCGGCATCTGAAGAATGCCATCGAAGAGCTGATCCGGAAGGGGAGCCTCGGCAAATATGTCGCCAAAGACCAAAAGACTGATGCCGGCGGCTCGGATAAAAAATCCGTCTTCGAACGGATAGGAGTAATCAATGTTGTCATCGGGGGCAACGAGAACGGCGGTCCGCTCATGGGCACAAACGGCACTGAACGAGCCGTATCAGGCCATCAACTTTGTGCCCAAAACAGCGGCCACCGCTTCCAACATCCCCGATATAACTATTGGGAAGAAGGACTACGAGGAGTAATCGCCCCTCACAAATGACCCACTCGTAGTCCACTTGGACATATCCAACCACCTGGTCAAGAGGTGCCTGATTGACACAGGCGCCTACACGAACATCATGTTCAGGGAGTGCTTTCTCAACCTCGGTCTGAAAGTCGAGGATTTGAGCCCCTACACCAATCCACTGTACGGCTTTTCCTAAGTTACCGGCCCCCCTGGGGTCAATCGATCGCCCGGTGATGTTCGGCGAAGGGAATGCGGCTAAGAATGTCCTAGCTGAGTTCGTGGTCATTGACGGCTCGTCCTCCTACAACGTTCTCATAGGCCGAGTCACTCTGAGCGAGGCCGACGCAGTGATGTCCATCCGGGCCCTGACACTGATGTATGTCTCGGACCGGGGGGAAGCGCATAAGCTCGTCTCCAAGGACGAGGAGGACGAGGTGGTCAACGTCCGATATCCGCGGAGGATGCAACATGCAATCCCTCAAAGTGGCAAAGAAGTCAGAAAAGGGGAAGAGCCCATCCTTGCAACAGGAGGGCGACTTCATGGATTCAACTGTCGGCATGGTCGAGGGAGCCGAGACCGAAGAGGTGGAAATTGACCCAGGGCGCACCGTGACTATCGGTGTCAACCTGGAGCCAAAATTCAGGGTTGCTCTCCTAGACCTGCTGAGGAAGAACAAAGACGTCTTCGCCTACTCAGCGGCCGAGATGCCAGGCGTGAGCCGGGAGGTAATTGTTCACAAGTTGAACGTACTCCCCACCGCTCGCCCTGTCAAAGCAAAGGATGAGGAACTCCTCAGCCGAGAAGGATGAGGCCATCAAAGCCGAAGTAGCTAAATTACTGGCGGCGGGCTTTATCATGCCCTGTACTTATCCTGAGTGGTTAGCTAATGTTGTAATGGTAAAAAAGTCGTCGGGGGCATGGAGGATGTGTGTAGATTTTACCAATCTTAATAAAGCGTGTCCCAAAGATTGCTATCCCTTGCCTCGGATAGATAGTATAATCGACGCGACGGCAGGCTATACTATGCTAAGCCTGCTGGACGCCTTCTCAGGGTATCATCAGGTATTCATGGCCGAGGAAGACATGCCCAAATGCGCATTCATCATCGCTGCTATACATACATGTATAAAATGATGCCGTTTGGTTTGAAGAACGCCGGCGCAACTTACACAAGACTAGTGGACAAAGTGTTCCAAAATCAAAAAGGGCGAAACATTGAGGCTTACGTCGACGATGCTATTGTAAAAAGCAAGTCCGACAGCGAGCACTTGGCCGATTTACACGAGACATTTTGTTCACTAAGGAAATACAAGATGAAGCTCAACCCAATGAAATGCAACTTCGGTGTCCGGGCAGGTAAGTTCCTCGGCGTACTTGTCGGCGCCCGGGGGAATTGATGCCAATCCGGACAAAGTCCAAGCAATCCTGGACCTGCCGGAGCCGAGGAATCGAAAAGAGGTTATGATGCTGACCGGGAGGATGGCGGCTCTAGCCCGTTTCATCTCTTGGTCAGCCGACAAGAGCACCCCATTCTTCAAAGTGTTGAAGGGGAGTAAGGACTTCAGCTGGGGGGAGGAACAGAGCACAGCTTTCAAGCAACTGAAAGCTCATCTTCGACTCTCCCAACCCCGTCCCGACCAATCTTTGGGGAGACGCTATATCCGTACATTGCGCTTACCTCGGCCATGGTCGATGTCGTAATCGTCGAGAAGAGGACAAACAAAGAAGACACCAATCTACTTTGTCAGCCATAGGTTGTTGCCCGCCGAGAGAAATTACCCGCTGATTGAAAAAGCAGCCTTTGTTGTCGTCGTCGCGGCAAGGAAACTGAAACCCTACTTCGACGCACATCCCGTGACGGTCTTAACCGACCAGCCATTGGAGAAAGCATTTAAAAAATTTGAGCAATCCGGCAGGCTCATCAAATGGGCGAGAGTTATCCGGCCGGCATTCGGACAAGCCGAGGCCCTCGATAAAGGGACAGACGCGCATTTCTGGCCGAGTGCACATACCAAGAAGAGCAAAACCCCGGAGTATGGGAGGTGTACACCGACGGGTCCTCCACGACGAATAACTCAGGAGCCGGCATACTTATCATCAGCCCAAACGGGGACGAGTTTGAGTACGCCTTGAAATTTACCTTCTCGGCCTCAAACAACGAATCCGAATACGAGGCGGTGATAACCGGAGTCGAGCTAGCTAGGGCTGCCGGGGCAGAGCACATCATTTTGAAAACAGATTCACTCTTAGTGGCTAATCAAATCAGAGGAGAGTACGAGACTCGGGACGACGTGATGGTAAGATACCTGGAAAGGGTAAAAGCCGACACTTCAAAGTTGAAATCCTTCCAGATACAATGCATTCCCAGGTCTGAGAACAACCGAGCCGACGCTCTCTCAAAGCTTGCTTCAACCATCAAGAATATCGACGAACCGTGCTTTGGTGGACATCAGGAATGCCAAAAGCATTACTGAGACCGTCGGCATGGTGGGCGACATAGAGGCCGAGATGACGTGGATGACTCCGATAATGAGGTACAAACTGATGAATGAGTTACCGGAGGACCGCAGTCTCTCACAGAAGATAAAGAGGATCGCAGCAAGATACTTGGTGTTTGAAGGGGAATTATACAGGAGGTCCGTGACAAGGCCACTCTTGAAATGCGTCGGTCCGGTAGACGCGAGCTAATATCGACAAATTCACGAAGGCATCTGCGGCCATCACATGGGGGCAAGAACACTAGCACACAAAGCTCTTCGAGCCGGCTACTTCGCCCACCATGCTTGCGGATTCCGAGCCAAAACCAAAAAGTGCAACAACCACAAATGCATGCTCCGGTGATACATGCGCCATCCCGAGACCTGCGGCAGGTACTTAGTCCCCTTCCTTTTGCACAATGGGGGATGGATCTACTAGGGCCATTTCCAACGGCATCCGTGGGAAGAAAGTTCTTGATTGTCGCCGTTGACTACTTCACCAAATGGGTTGAAGTCGTAGCAAGATACTGCGAAGACGACGGCGGCCGTAAGAAAGGTAATCTGGGAAAATGTCATAACTCGTTTTGGGTTACCCTGTGTCATGGTATTCGACCACGGCGAGAGTTTTGGAGTGACACAATAATGAGTGGGCCGAGGAACTTGGTATCAAATTTGCATACTCCTCCGTCTGTCACCCCTCGGAGCAATGGACAAAGCGGAGGCGCCAATAAAACAATCCTCAACGGTTTGAAGAAGACAGTTGAAGACCTAAAGGGAAGATGGGCCGATGAACTACCGGCGTCTGTGGTACTGCGAACCACGGAGAAAGAAGCAACGGGTACACTCTATTCCACCTAGTCTATGGGTCCGGCGCCCCGCCAATTGAAGCAACGGTGCCAACATACGTAACGGCCACCTTTAACCCGGTTGAAAATGAGGAAGGTTTAAGAACCTCCCTAGAGCTGGTCGAAGAAAGCCGAGACACAAGACGCCTCAACTTGGCAAAGATATACCAAAACCGAATGAAAAGAGCCTACAAATCGAAGAGTCCACAAAAGGGACTTAAAAGTAGGAGACCTAGTCCTAAGAAAGTCACCGCCACCAACAAAGGGAACATTCATGGCAAATCGCGCTAATCGGGAAGGTCCCTACAAAGTGGTTGAAGAAATGAGGCCGGGTACATACCGGCCGACAGACATGGAGGGTGTGCCTTTGATGAGCCATTGGAACACCGACAATCTCGGAAATACTTTGTATAGCGCCGGAGGTGCCCAAGACAACTGTGGGCACCCCGACGCATTTTTATATCTAATGAAGAACCATCCAAGTTTTCCATCAATGTTCATTTCCCCCCATAGTCACCATCAATAAGTAGGCGCCACGGAAGTCACCCCAAGAGGTACATACGCTGTCGCGTCGTAACCCCTAGTCGCCTCGGCCAACCGAAGGCCTGGCAGGGGACACAACGATCGATACGCTAACATACGCTGTCGCGCCGTAACCCCTAGTCGCCTCGGTCCGCCGAAGGCCTGGCAGGGGGACACAACGGTCGACACGCTAACGAACGCTTGTCGCGCAGAATTCTAGTCGCCTCGGCCAACCGAAGGCCTGGCAGAGGATACAACGGTCGATACGCTAACGAACGCTGTCGCGTCGTAACCCCTAGTCGCCTCGGTCCGCCGAAGGCCTGGCAGGGGACACAACGATCGATACGCTAACGAACGCTGTCGCGTCGTAACCCCTAGTCGCCTCGGCCAACCGAAGGCCTGGCAGGGGACACAACGATCGATACGCTAACATACGCTGTCGCGCTGTAACCCCTAGTCGCCTCGGTTCGCCGAAGGCCTGGCAGGGGACACAACGGTCGACACGCTAACGAACGCTATCGCGCCGTAACCTCTAGTCGCCTCGGCCAACCGAAGGCCTGGCAGAGGATACAACGGTCGATACGCTAACATGTCCACAACGGCGGTTGGGAAGCGCAATTCCGACGCCTCGGCTAGACCGAGGGTGAAAGAGGAAGCGACCAACACGCTAACATGTTCAAGAGAAAGACGTTAAACGCAGTTGAGATACGCATTCTAGCTACCTCGGCCAAGCCGAAGGTAAAGATGAGGAGCGCTCAATTAATGACGCAAGAAGACAAGAGAAGACCTCGGCCAAGCCAGAGGCAAAATAGGCAAACTCTTATTAAAAATTATAAGTTTACAAATGAGAAGGATACAGACAACGACCGTCCCCATAGGGATAAGCCAAAACACAACCTACCAAAGTTTTACAAAAACAAGGAAAAGAAAAGCAAAAGGTTACAGACATGACATTTGAAGCGCCAAAAGATGGCAGGGAGGAAAGGCTCAGTAGTTGGCCCCCGAACAGCTAAAGCTATCCGAGACGCCGGGTGAGTCTGGTGACGACCGCCCGTCTCCCTACGCTTGTTGCTGCCCATCATCGGCAGCAGCAGCATCATCTTCGGTGGCCGGCCCAGAGGAAAGCTCGTCATTTCCACGTGCCTTTAGCCTTTAGGCCTCCTCTTTGGCCTCCTTCACCTTTGCATCGTAGGCCGCCTTGGCCTCGGCTATCTGAGCCACCTTCACCGCCTCCGCCTTTTACGCAGTCGCTTTTTCCGCAGCATCGGCCATCTCATCCAGAAGCTGTTCAAATTTCTCCCACGGGAAGGAGCCTTCAGGAATGAGCCTCTTGATTGCCTCCCTGGTCGCTTCCTTGGCCTGATCCCGGAATTGAGCGCACATGGTAGGGATGATCTCAGTTTGAAGCATCTCAATATCTTTCTCCCTTTGGGCAAGGACAGCCCTAGTGTCCCTGTGTGCCTCCGACTGAGCCAAATACATTTCCCTCCATTCTTCCCTCTTGGCAACAACGGCGTCGTAGCCGCCCTTATACCTGTCCCGCTCCTCCAGCAACTTGGCAGAGGTGGCATCAGCAGCCTCAACTTTGGCCCTCTCGGCCAATAGCAGTTTCTCAGCTTCCTCCGCACGCTTTCGAGCAGCAAGGAGGTCGAGCTTAGCCTTCCCGGCTTCCCCCTTTGCAGCGGAAAGATCAAGCTTAAGCCGTTCGATCAGTGGCGCAGCCTGGGCCATGACTTTTTCCTGCTCCATAATGTGGGAGCCGGCTAGTTGAGTCCACTTCGCCAACCTCTTGTATATTCTCGTCCCCTCTGCCACAAGCTCGGCGGGGGGAACCTTCTGGAGTGAGGAATCAACTGTGACATTTCTGTCACCCGCCTTCTCAGTCGCTTCTCTAATCGCCGCTCGGTGAGAATGGCGGCTGCCGACGGCGGATCTACAAAAAATTCACACAACGCATCCATGTCAACATTCATTGACACATCGAGAGTCTCATCATCGGAATGCATAATGAACCGGCTAAGTCGAACCACGGGTTAGGTCCGTACCGTCAAGGCTTCTTAGATGAGGGACCGGGTGAACCGTTCTTTTCCCCGGCAACGGTAGAAGCCGGCAGTGGCTCTCTTCTCTTCTTTGGAGGAGGGCCCTTCGCAACGGTCACCACCTCCTCGGAGACATCGATGACCTCCACATGCTCCTTCTGGACCGTTGGGGTTGAAGAGGGAGTAGGAATCGACGCCGTCGCCGACCTGGACGCTGCCTTTGATTTTCTTTTCGGCACGCCACCAAGAACCCGTGCCTGAGCCACCGCCGGATCCAGTGCCTTCAGCTGCTTGTCCATGAGTTCGTTGGGAGCCAGCCTACGATCGCGCGCGTCGGCCTGAGGATGCCGCTGAACGACCTTCCCGTCCTTATCAAGCCCTAACCTCTTCAAGGTCCTCTCAGACAGATCCTGGCCAAACCGGTCTGCAAGAAACCAGACAAGAGTTACATGAAAGAAGTAAAACAAAGCTCTAAAAACAGAAGAATAAAAGGCAAAGATGGGCCTCACACCGACCCTACTCACCCCAGTTGAGGACCGGTATGAGGCCGACGCGGCAAAGCAGCTCATCTTGAAGAATAATCTGAGTCGGGGGCACCCATCCCTTCTCAGCATCAAACAGCTGCATCGCCCGCTCTTCATCCGCATTAAGAGGAACCCTACTGGCATCCATCTTGAGCTTACTCCGGGTGACCCATTTTTCACGCTCCCCCTTACTCTCACACCGCAAGTTGACTTGGTGCTGGAAGGACCGGGGCAGCGAATAGTCACCAGGCACCTTAACGTACACCCACCGCTCTTTCCAGTCCTTGCAGGAGGAAAGCTTGTCAACGAAAGCGTAGCCCGACCCCACCTGCACGCTGTACCACCCCACTTTACCGGGGGTCGATGGCCGAAGATGATGAAGCCGGCGGAATAAGTTAACTGTAGGGGCCTCCCCTTTTGAAGAGACAGAGCCACACGAAGCCAACTATCGTCCTAATGGCCAACGGATGCAGTTGAGCCACAGCGACGTTCATAGCCTTGATGATGGCCGTGACGTATTCATTCAAAGGAAACCGGAGCCCATACTCCAGGTGCCTGATATATACGCCGATGTGACCCGGGGGAGGACAACAGACCGCCTGACCCTCCTCAGGGATAACAATTTTGTACCCCTCACCGAAGGAGAAATGACCCTCAAAAAGAGTTTCACCAGAACAACTGGCGAATTTACTGGACCAGGCACGGTCAAGACCAGTCATGCAGGCCTCGCCGTGATCCAGGATATGCGGCCTCACATCACCAGAAGGAACCCTTTCCTCACCATCATCATCAAAGTCTTCATCGGCCTCGTCATCATCCTCCCAGCCCTCCAAAGCTTCCGGGTCGACTTCGGGAGAAGGAGACCTAGGACCCCCGGACCTTAGCGAAACGGCGGCCAGTGCCTCATCCTCATCAAGACGCGACGGGGAACCCCCCGGCGCACGGTTACTAGGACCGGCATCAGTAGAAGACGTGTTTACAACAAAACTTAAAAGTTAAAAAGTTGGAAAATTTGTTTGTTTACCTTGAAGAAAAGTGCTACGCCGGAGTAACGATTCTGAAAGATAGAGAGAAGTTTCGTCAAAAAGGGCTAGAAAGAAGAAAATTTTAGAGAAAATGAAATTGGTGGCCAATTTCAGGGACTAACTGCCCTATTTATAGGAGAAAGCCCATGAAGAAGGACCAATCAGGGCACAGCCCATGAAACGTCAGCCAATCAGCGAACGGACACGTGTCGGACATGCAACCACGGAATGTCAATCGTTGCAATAGTTGAACGTCAATCAATGCAACAGTGACCAAGCGTCTTCAACACGCCCCTTCATATCTCTCTGCCTATTCATTTTCCTCAACAAATTCCTAAGTATCTGTTCTCCGCCGGCCACATGATCAACCAAGATAGGTAGCACCGGCCGGCGGCAATCAAAAACAACCGGCACTCTCAACCCTGGTCTCGGCCAGCGTCACTCTCTTTTCCACATCGGATGCCCTTTACACATCCATGTGGAGGGGGGATATAGTACGGCCTAAGCAGAACCAAGCCGAGGTAGAAGAGGCCGAGGAAGAAGAATTTTTACTTGCGCAGAATATACGCTCAACATACATCGGAGCCCATACCACGGCATAGACTACGCTGGGGGCAAATTGATGGGGCATATTCTGCACCCTCTGACCAAGTCAACGCATTGAGCAAGGTCAAAGATATCCACAGCAAGTCAACAACTTAGACAGCCTAACCGACGCAGCCTGTCGGCCTATCTCTTGTGCCTCGGCTAGGACAACTAGCCAGCCGGGGCACACATCCGCGAACTCATATCCAAGACCCCTCGGCGGTGAGTCAACAGGGCCCGCCGGCCTGCCAAGGGTCCCTCGGCCGAGGGTAGATAAGTCTTTCCACCTGCTAGCCACTTGGCCACTTGGCCACTACGTGACAAAAGGTGAAAGTCTATAAATACTCCTCAACTCTCATTGAGGAGGGGATCCACAATTGAACCTAAGAATCACTATTCATCTGGTAATATCTTCCTTATCTCTCTACAATATATACTTCGCCAAGTAACAACAACTTACCTCTCCAAGTTACTGACTTGAGCGTCGGAGTGAATTCGCTCGGTCCAAAGCCGAGCCCTCAGTTTGTTCACTGTTTCAGGAGACCGAAAGGAGAAGCCAACCAAAGACGTCATTCTGCAAGCACGGGTGGTAACAAATATCTGCTCTGGAATTACACCCGGAACAGTAATAAACTTGGAAGTCATGATTTGGAATCAGTATAGAATCAGGATCCTATGGAGTACTATAATTGTATTAAGTTGTATCAAGAGTGATGCCTTAGACACTCCACTCCTCATCAATTGTGGGCTTCCCAAGTCCACCCGATCTGAGTCCCCCTTGGACGGTCGTGTATGGCAAAGCGACGAAAACCCTGCTTTTGCTCCATCGTACCTTAACACCATCTCAAGTAACGTCTCAGAGGATAATGCTGATGACCTGCCATACAAAGTAGGACGGGTATTCTGGTCTGATATCACCTACACCTTTTCTATCACTCCAGGTCCTATATTCATACGCCTCTACTTCTTCCCTAATGTTACCTCCAACAACACTCTTCCCCACCTATTTTTGACATCTCTCGTTGCTAATAACTATACTCTTCTACACAACTTCAACCCTTTTCTCAACTTGCTCCAAAAAACTACGCCACAATATGAATTCCATCTCATCCTCGAAAATGGTGAAAATAATCTGAAATTAACCTTCTCTCCAGGCGGTATAATAAATAATAATACAAGATCATCCTTCGGATACATCAACGGTATAGAAATAGAAACGATTCCGGAGGGTTTGTATATAAACGAGTCCAACCTGAATTACTTATATGTCACATATCCTGTAAGCGAGTACTACTTGGATCAAAATTCGACTGCGTTCCAGACAGCTTACAGGCTAAACGTGGGAGGAGAGAACGTGGATAGGAATGACGATAATCCAGGGGGAATGAGGCGTAAATGGGAGGCGGACGAAGACTACGTAGTGGGGGAACGTGGCATAAAGTATCAGCCAACTCCAGGACAGAACAACATAACGATTCAGTACACGAAGAAGATGCCAGCCTACGTGGCGCCTAAGATAGTATACGAGACGAGGAGGAGCATGGGAGACAACCCGCCTGATATAAATCTAGGTCGGAACATAACGTGGAAGTTTGAGGTGGACCCGGGGTTTGACTATGTGGTGAGGCTTCATTTCTGTGAGTGGAGTGCTGATGTCACAGGGAAAGAACAGAGGGTGATGGAAGTGTATATTGATGGCATCCTGGTGGATCCGGGTCTTGATATTTGGCACCAGGCTGGAGGATCTGAAATTCCAATGTACAAGGATTATGTTATAAGTCTGCCGCCTCCTGCAATTAATAATAATGCTTCAAAGGTTGCTCTCTTTTTGGCCCTCCATCCTCTACCTCGCCAGTAAGTATATTTAAATCACTCCTCATACTTCTACCTCCTCTTTTAATTTACCTTCTTCTGTAGTTACACAATTATACTAAATGATTCATTCACGAATATCATGTTACTTATTTGTTGCATTTATTCTGTTTGTTTAGTGTTGTAGATATATCTCTAAGTGGGTTGGAGATCTTGAAGTTGAGCGATACAACTAGAAATCTTGCAGTTCCTAATCCACCTTACAACGGTACCGACGACACAACTTCACTAACTCAAATTCCAAGGGATAAAAGTTCAATCCGTAAGACGATCAATATTATAGGAAGTGTCATTGGTGGTTTACTACTAGTTTCTGTTATTCTACTCGCTCTGTTTCGACGCAAAATACAATATAATAAGCTATTTACACCGGCCAACTCCTCTAGACCGTCCTTACCAACTGATCTTTGTCGACATTTCTCGTTGAACCAGATAAGGGTTGCCACTCGCGACTTCGATCAGAACTTAATCATTGACCGGGGTGGGTTTGGCAAAGTGTACAAAGGTTGCATAGATGGTGGAGCCACTCTTGTGGCTATCAAAGGACTCAACCCGACATCAAAACAGGGGGAGCAAGAGTTCTTGACTGAAATTGAGATGCTTTCAAAACTGCGTCACAAACATTTGGTATCCCTAATCGGTTACTGCGATGAAAAGGGAGAGACGATATTAATATACGAGTACATGCCTCGTGGCACCCTTCGTGACCACTTGAATTACAGGGACACTAAGGGAACAAACAACAATCAAGTATTATCGTGGAAGCAACGTTTGACTATTTGCCTCGGATCTGCTCGTGGGCTAGAATATCTTCATGCAGGCACAAAGCAACTGATTATCCACCGTGATGTCAAGTCCACCAATATCTTGCTCGATGACAAATGGACCGCCAAGGTGTCGGACTTTGGGCTCTCTAAAGTGGGTCCTGCAAGTGACACAGGAGTGGGACATGTTAGTACTACTGTTAAAGGTAGCTTTGGGTATTTGGATCCAGACTATTATAAACGTGGACAATTAACTGAGAAGTCAGACATTTATTCATTTGGGGTCATGTTATTTGAAGTCCTATGTGCCCAACCAGCGGTTGCCTTAACCTTCCTAAAGTTCGCGCTTGCTATACAAAAGGAATCCTCCACACTTTAGTCGATCCTACTCTAACGGGTCAAATCACACCTGAGTGTCTAAGTAAATTTGGAGAGATAAAAGAGTTGTGTGTAAGAGTCAATCGCGATGAACGTCCCTCGATGAGGGACGTAGTATGGGGTTTAGAATTCATGCTAACACTTCAACAAACCGCTGAGAACACTAGTGATGGTAGTCCAATGGTGGAACTTACTATTAGTAGTAATGCTACTGGTGGCGGTGAAAATGGTGCTTCCACAATTTCATTTGGGGAATATATTTGCGAAAGCAGAGCAGTTGGTGTTAATACTCAAGGGTCGACTGTGGCTAGTAATACTGCTATTACAAATTCTCATATGGAGGTCAAGTCGGGTTCAGTCTTTTCTGAGATCTTTGATCTACGGGCTAGATGAAATTTTGTCGTCCGTCCTTGTTAGCATACGTTTTTTTACGCATGTACAAATTTTTTTTTCTACTTGCTCTAGTTAGATATATGGAGTACCATGGAGAGACGATGAATTGGTGGAACCGTGCTTGAACTTTTATATCGATTAACTGTCCATAATTCAAAATGAAATGCAACATTTTCATTGCCTAGCCAAAACTAACATATGTGTGCGGCATGGCCCGTCACACAATTTTCTGTTTTTTTTTTTTCTTTTCAAAGTCGCAACTACCAAAAATTCATTAATTAGGGAGCCCGGTACAAAGATGCTGAAATTTGTGCTGACAAATGTGATTGTTTGATGATTCTTTTTAATTATTGTTTGCAAATGGTTAGATGGTGATCAAATAAAGGAATGAGGGTAATTGCACAAGAGTGGGGATCCTCTGTCCCATTTGGTGTCTCAATCTGTGTGTCACTCCAATCACCTTTTAACACATCAACAAATTAATATAATTATTGCAATATTTTATTTTGCAACAAGTGATGTGTTAAAAGGTGAGTGGAGTGGCACACACAATGGGACATAAAAGCGGGACAGAGGATCCTTGCTGATTGCAGAAAGTTACCTCTAAAATATCCTTCTAAATTGGTTGTTTACCTTTAATAAAAATATCATTCTTAAAGAATAAAAAAAGGTATTTATCAGGTGAGCAAAAATATACGATACGGCTTTATAATATGGATACGATACGGTATACGGTTTTAGTTATACGGATTTCCGTATATACGATACGAAAATCCGTATATACGATACGGTTTTATAAAAACCGTACTGTATCCGGGTCGGGCAAAAACGAAACCGTATATACGGTTTCTGACACGTTTTGAAGTTTTTGTATAAAAAAGTTAAAAAAAATGCAAAATTCCTCTTTCAACTCCACTGTTTTAATGTTTTTTACAACTTTTTTTAATAACTTATCTCAATAAACAAAAATCAGCCCTTTTTAAGAGGTGGTCATGTTAGAGGTAATTATTAGCTCTTGAATAGTTACAATGTTTAATTCGGCATTTGTCACCAAATCGTATCCGTATATACGGTTTTTCCGGGTACCCGAAAACCGTATATACGATTAAACCGTATCGGATCCGTATAGTAATTTTTGCGATTTTTAAAACCGTATACCCGATACGGTTTTCGAAACCATATCGGGTACACGGTTTTGCTCACCCCTATTTATCACCTATGTTAGTGTAACTCTTCATATAAAATTCCATTTCATATCCATATTGGACATTTTACACTCAAATATGCACTTGAAAGCTAAAGTTGAACCAAAATATGAGATTCTCAATTTCTCATGCTAGATAGTAGATACATAGTACTTTTAACTGAGTCCGGGTAACATATATAGCTTATGAGATATAAAAAGCGGTTAATGTGATCAATCTTCGTAGGACGAAAGAAGTTTCAACTATGGAAATAAGAAGAATGGTCTTCCTTATTTGAGTGTAAGGAAATACTATGTTTATTATTATATTATTAAAAAAATCGAAATTTCCTAATTCTAATAGATTCTTTGGGAAAAAACACTTATAAAACCACTCCTTTGTATTAACTATCCATTCACCTCAAAACGATTCTTTGTATCTGGACGTGCTAAAGTTACGTAAACAAGTTTTTCAAGGGTTTTAAAGCATTGCATCGTCTGATTTTCTCGTCACACTTTCAAATCTTAATTGATCTTCACGAGTTTTACGTATAATTGCTTCTTTAGTCCATGGAAATTGTTCTTCAAGAGACGTCATCATCAATTAATCGCAAAAGGGGTAGACCACCCAAGGTTTCGTGCAACATCCAACATGATGATATATTACCTCTTGTTATACCAAGGAGAAAACGCTCCAAAGTAATCAAGGTTACAAAAATTTTCGGACATAAAAAAATCGAAAACTATGACATACTCTCGAACGTATATGATGGAAAAGTAATTAAGGATGACATGTCAAGCGAAGATGGAACTATAGGCTCGATTTTGTCATCAGAAGAGTTACTAGAAGAACATGTTCCTTGGTTATCTCAAATTACTATACCTGGGTCACTTCCGAATTTGGATAGTTTGTTCTTTAGTCCGACCAATTTCGACCTTCTTGTAAACTTTTTTGATGATATACCTACCATGTGATTTATTCTTATAAAACTAAATTGATTAAAGCCTGACTTAATTTAATTATAAGATCAGTTTCCGTGTGTTTAACTTAATAATATTTAAAACTTAATGGAAACGAACTCGACCATAAATAATTTTGAGAGAGTGGGAAGATGAGAATACTATAGCAGAAAATTCTGTCAGTCAAAGACAAAATTAATGTGTTATACACTCTATGAACTTTAAACCTAATTGTAAAATAGTCTAGACAATTATGAAAGTCGGTACGAGAATGATACCGAACAAAGAAAACTAGAAAAGTTAATTTTACACTAGTCTCTCTAAAAAAACCGGAAAAAAAATATCTCAATTGTATACAGAGCATCTAAGCATTTTATTTATTATATTATTTGACACGTTGTAAGCTTTATTAAACGAGAGAATGTGTGGTTTAAGGGTGGGATTCGGCCCACCAAAATTAAGGTAAACATTGAAAAGTTTAGGACGGTCTATTATCATTATATATATATCACAAATTACTGTGTTTTCTGAAGATGGAGAGAGGTGTTTTGTTCGGGTTAACAAGATGGTGTTTTTGGTGTTCATGGGTTGGCTTCCTCGGCTCTATAATTGGGGTGTTGGACATTCACTACAGATTAACCAAGTTCTTCGCTATCCAGTCATCTTCTTGTTTTGTAATTTTTCTTGATTTTACGATCTACTAGTCTCTTTTATTTGGGTTTCGATTCTAATTTTTTTATTGTATCCCTCTTTTATAAAACCACCCCTGTCAATCTTTTTGTCCTTCACTCCCTTTTCACCCCCTTGCAATTCGTTTCACTACCCATTGATCCATTGTCGTGTTTGTTCTATTAATCGATAATCCGTTATGTTCATTAAATTTGTCTTTATAAACCAATCCTCCCGAAACCACTTTTAATCAGAAAAATTAGACAATCTTTTATCTAGAATACAGAGGAATAGAAAGACCTTAACTTTTCATCTAATATAATGCAAAAGCGGCTAATAAGGTAACATAGTTAAAAAAGGAGGTTGTTCATCTTACCATCAAATCTATGAGCCTCTTGCAATCGCTTTTGACTCATCATTGCCGGTTGATTGTTTGACATCCCTTGGCAGTTTTGCATAATGTCCTTTATTTGCTCAGGTCATATACTAGATCTCCCAGGTACGCTTTATACTTGGCTATAAACTCAACTCAACTCCAGTATATCTGTGATTCAGATAACATAGGTAGAATCAAGATAAACATCTATATTAGAGCAATTTCACCAACTTACAACAACATACACCACTAGCTCAGCTCAGGGTTGATGTACTAAACGACATTGTTAGTTATGTACTGAAAATAAGATAAAACTAGTATTGGTGTCCGGCTTCGCCCGGGCTACCTCTACTTACCATTATTTTTTTTATTAAATAAAATTACTTAAAGTTGCATAACCCATAAATTTTTCATTAATATATTTTTTTATGATATATCTTAAAATTACGATTAAATAAATTTTGAAACAAATTTACTACTCCCGCTATTAATATTTTACTCTTATTAATGAAACAATAGTAATAACATTTTAATACTTGCTCGTAATCATCGTTACTTTCACTACTCCCGCCGTAATTATTGTTAGTGTCACGACTGCCGCATTAATATTGATAATTTCACTACTCCCGCCGTAATTATTGTTACTTTCACTATTGCCGCATTAATATTGATTATTTCACTACTCTCGTTGTTATTTCTACCACTTTCCCTAATTTCGCTGATAATATTGTTACTTTTACTATTCAAATGAGTGATTACTATCATATGACTATATCCAATGTTACTACAATTCTTTTCTTTACTGACGAAATTACTTTTACTACTCAAACATGTAATTTTAAGAGGATTCTATATTTATATAAATATATTACATATATGCATTAAATCAAATCAAAACAATTATGCAGTATTATATATTATGGAATCTAACTTGAAATATTTATAACCTACTTATATTATATTTTTGTATGTTAAATAATTAGCATCTCTATACATCTAATAAACTATAAAGTTTAATGAAATTGTATAGATTTTAAATTTAATATATAATTTTATGATGATACTAATTAATAGCATAAGTGTACATATTTATACTAATTAATTATTTTATTTTAAGGAAATTGACCGTTTTCTATAAATATTTAGGAAAATTATCAAGCATCTTCTTTCTTTTAGTCTCCTTGAAATTGACCATCTTAATTAATTACTAGTTTGGATGCCCGTGCGTTGCAACGGGGTAATTAACTTAGTAACAAAAAATTGGTTACAAGGTGTTAATATTTACATCTTATGTCTAATCATTTATTTAGATATGATCAAAAGTCAAAACATCTTATTTAAAAGACGTAAAAGTTGTTGGGTTGATACTTAAGTTCCAATGATGCCTCATATTTATAATCATAAGACCGCCACATCATATATTAATCTTTCGATGTGTGACAATTCTATTATTATTTTTATATAACCCCACATTATTTTTCAATGTGTGACATATAACATACTAAGAAGTACACAATTTTATATATGTACAAATTATATGAAATCTATACGTTGATGATAACATTTTTACCACGAATCAAATTATGTTATTTTCATAGTTTTTTTCACGATATGTTTTTGCCAAATGAAATGTAAAGTTTTTATATAAAAATTAGAAACATCACTTGAATATAATATAGGAAATAAATATTATAATAAGTAAAAGATTTTCCACTTTATTTTTTACATCGAAATATACTAATTATAATACTTTCCTAAATTAATTTTTCGGATCACCTCACCTTATGATAATTTTCTGATGTGGGACAATTCAACTATTTATATGTAGTATATTTACCACACCTACATTATTTTTCGATGTGGGACAAATAACACACGAAAAAGTACACCATCTTTTTTGCATCTATTTCGATATCCATCCCGATTCAATAATGAGAAAATACTATGTTATCTATTTATATTCGTACGTTTTTTTTCATTTTTTTTTTGTCATAATTAAAATATGTACAAATCATATGATTTAAATTACATTTTTTTCCTAACACGACTTTTAAGATGTAATTGAGGTAGCAATAAAATGTATAAACAAATTCAAAATATTTTCTTCTTCTGGTGCGATTTTGATTAATGGTTAAAAATTATGATGTGTTTTAGTTACTCAAATGTAATGAGACATAATAATTACCTATATTTGAAAGTTAAAAAGATTTAATTCTACTATTTATCAAAGTAAAAAAAAAACTCATTATTGATTTGTTTATGGATTCAAGATCTTTTTATGCAACACTTGATTGTATTAAAATTCATAAATTTTCTATTTTAGTGCAGAGATTCTCATTATATATGACACATTAATAACCAATTTATGTATATTTATTAGCATCCATTTTATTTTTTAATTATGATTTTGTCTTAAATAAAGTTATTATACTATCGATTGTCTTAAAATAAACATTATAATATCACTAATATAGTAATATATAATCGCTTTTATAAATATCTACGTGATTAATATTTGTATGGTATTGTTTTAAAAAAGGTTTGTCGTTAATACAAACTCTTATAAGAACTCTCTAAGATAATATTTAAGCGATTCAAAAGATTTTGAATTGATACTCCTAAGTTTCAAATATGGCTCCTATTTATAATCATGTGATACCCCACCTCATGATAATCTTCTAATGTGGGACAATTCAACTATTTATATGTATTATATTTACCACACCTACATTATTTTTCAATGTGGGACAAACAATATACTTAGAAATACACCATCTTTTTCGCACCTAATTCGACATCTAACCCGGTTTAATATCTAATTATATAATTTTTCAAAAAAAAAAATTATGTTACTTTTTTGCTAAATGAGGTGTATATGTTTTTATATAAAAATTATAAACATGACTTTCATACCGACCGTGGAGATAATGATATACTCTTAAGAGCTCTTCAAGACAATGGTTAAGATACTCAGGTTTTGGGTTGTTATTTAGGTTCTAAGGATGCTTTCTGTTTATAATCCTATGATCACCCCACCTTATGCTAAACTTTCGATGTGGGACAATTTTATTATTTATACGTAATATATTCACCACACCAACATATTTTTCAATGTGGAACAAATAACATACTTAGAAATACACCAACTTTTTCGCACATAATTCGACATCTAACCTGGGTTAATAATAATGAGCAAATACTATACTCCCTCGATTCAAGACCAGATAGAACATTCCTTTTTTTACACTATTCGTGAACGAATAAAATATTTATGATTCCTTGCAATATGTAAGACAAAATATGGTTATCTGTGATTTTATTTGATTCACCTAAGTACAATGAGAATATCAAGTTTTTAAGTTTTTAATAATGTAAACTTAAAGATATTTACGTTGTAATTTGTGTCTTGGCAAGTGTGTAATTGAAAATATTGTGTTTGGTCTTGAAGGGAGGGATTATTATTTATTAATATTCATACGTTTGTTTTTAATTTATTTTATCATAATTTTAAATATATACAAATAATATGATACTATATACTAATGCTAGCATTTCTTTTACCAAGAATCTATCATAATATAATTTTCATAATTTTTTTTATAATACTTTTTTGGGAAATGAGATGTATAAGTTTTTTTATATAGAGTATAAACATCACTTGAATATAATACATAATATAGAAAATATATATATCATACTCTGAAGATAATGATATAAGTTTTTGGTTGGTATAGAGGTTCGAATGATGACTCCTATTTATAATCATAGGATCACCCACCTTATGTTGATCTTTCGATGTGGTACAATTCTATAATTTATACGTATTATAATCATCACACTAACATTGATTTTCAATGTGGGACATATAACATACTAATTTAGTACACTATCTTTAATATGTGCAAATCATATGAAATCTATACTCTAATGAAAGCATTTTTTACCACGAATCTAATGATATTATCTTCATAATTTTTATAATGACATTTTTTTGCCAAACTAAATGTCAAAGTTTTTATATAAAAAATAGAAACTTCTCATGAATATGAAATAGGAAACATAGATATTATAATAATTAAAAGATTCTCCACTTTATTTTTTAGGTGGAAAATATTATTTATGAAATTTTCCTAAATTAATATTTGATGATGTGGACGCTCTAGAATCGCTCGAAAAAACTCTCTTTTATGTATATATATACTAGATTTAATGCCCGTGTGATGCACGTGCCTATTTGTAATGTTCTAGCATGTATAATGTAGTGACTGAAAAATGTTTGTATGATCGAAACTATGTGATATTATAAGCAGAACATTAATTCGTTCATATCTTATGGGTAGCTATTTTTGGTATTCCATTTTATCATTTTACGTTTCCAGTGACCTTTTGACTACGAAGTCGACATTAGTGCAAATAAATTCAAGTCATATCTTCTTTATTATCCTGCACTAAGCATTATGTTTTTTTACAAAAAAAACCGTTAAGAGTCTATAATATTGATCGAACATTATTTTATAAAAAGTTGAAATCTTTTTAATCGTTCAAAAACAGTAATCTTATGAGCTCTTAAAGCTTCCTTTTAATGAGACTGAATATATATAGTAAATGGAAAGTCTTTGTTCCTATATAAGACATTACTACTAAGGTCCGTATGACTATATGGTTAAATCCTTCAAACATTAATTTTATGCTACTTTCTTAGAAGTCCTCTTATATTTTCTAAGTAGCTACATGTGTGACATTGAAGTGAAAGCGAACAATCAAATTGGGCTCCTGATGTGCATTGCTCTTGATCAAATTGGTTACGATCAGTTAATATTTGCTAAACAAAACTCTAATATACCGCGTAGAAACACACAGACATATTCACTAACAATTAGTAACCTTGTAAAGAACCAACAAGTCACCTTATCAAGTCTTGTCTAGGAGCACATGGGAAATGCGAGAAGAAGGAAAAAGGATGACCTAGGCTAAAGTAGAGTATGCTGCTCTTGTACTATGAATAGACTAGCATATGATGTGCACCTTTGTACACTGGGTAATACCCAGAAAGTAGTTGTAGTAGTTGTATATAATCAGCTATCTCTTGTACCTTATCATTCAATCAAATAAACAAACAAAAACACATTCAATGTTTTCACAACAAATCTGCTCAACAATGAAGTCTTCTACTCCTGACATTGGCATTTACTCAACATGGTATCAGAGCCATGGGATTGAGGAGACGGATAACCAATCTTGTTGAGCATTTACTGCAAGAGCAAAGAGGCTCACTCAGTCTATATAAAGCTTAGTTTGCAGTAAGAACTTGCACCAAACTTCTTCTTCCTTTCCCTCTTTGAAAACAATTAACACTCTAAGTATGGCAAACTTTGAAAACACAATAATCTCTGATAACTCAAACAATAATATTGTTACAACTCCTACTGGTACTCTGGTACCCACTGTTAATGCCATCCTCGAATCATCTGACCCACTGTACTTGCATCCAGCTGAGAGTGCTCACCCCATTGTGGTAGACAATAAGCTCTCTGGAATTGACAACTACTATGAGTGGAAACGTCAGATGGAGATTGCAATTAGCATCAAGAGGAAGTTGGGTCTGTTGACAGGAGTGGTGAAGAAACCCACAAATGATCCACTGAGAGAAGCAGCCTGGATCACCTGCAATAGTCAGCTCATAGCTTGGCTACTCCACAATATGGAGCCTCAGATCAGGAGATCTGTGATGTAATCCTCCACTGCAAAGGAGATCTGGGATTATCTCCAAAGGCAGTTTTCTGTGAGCAATGGTGCCCGCAAATTCAGGCTCAACAAAGAGCTCTATGACCTGGAACAAGGAGACAAAAGTATCTGTGAATACTTCACAGAACTTAGGATATTGTGGCAAAATGTTGAGCTCATGAATGATCGCCCCCATCACCAAATGACAAAGCAGAAATCAATGCCTGGTTGGATGTTCATCACAAGGAGCAAGATGAAAGAAGGCTGTTTCAATTCTTCAATGGGCTCAATCCATCTTACTCCACTTTAAGGAGTAATATATTGATGATGTCTCCCCTTTCAAGTGTAGAGGAAGCTGCTGCTATCCTACAACAGGAAGAATCTCAGAGGAAAAATTACAAGGGCTCGATGAAAATGGAAGCTGAAAACTCTGCATTTTATGCTAACCAAAGAAGTGAAGAGAATGTACCCTTCTGCAACAAGTGTAAAAAGAAAGGACACTCATTGGGCAGCTGCTGGAGAGTTATAGGGTATCTTGTTGGGCATCCAATGCACCAATACTTCCCTGCACCTCAGAACTCTGACAAGCCAAAGGAAAGGGGCAACTCTGGGGATGTATCAAGAGGTTACAGATCTGGAATGCAGAGAGGAAAGTTCCAACGCCACCCAAACAAAGGAAAGATGGCTGCTCATGTTGCACATGCTGGAGGAGATGAGGAGATGACTAATGTGTCAGGGTCCATATCCATGACAACAGCTCAATTTGAGCAGCTGATGAGTAATCAAAAGGCAATGGGAATGGCTTATCCTGAAACTGAGGATGAAATGGAAGCCAACTTTGCAGGTAAGGCTCTCTCTACTTTAACCTGTCCAAACAAAAGATTTCTTAACTGGATAATAGACTCAGGAGCTTCAGATCATATGATTTCTGATCTAGGACTCCTGCAAAATTGCAAAGAATTTATTTCAAAGCCAAAAATCAATCTACCCAATGGCATTACTTCTGTAGTCTCTCATTATGGTATTTTTCAATTGGAAAATGGTCTGACACTGACCAAAGTGCTCTATGTCCCAACTTTCAAACACAACCTCTTATCAGTACAAAAACTCATTAAAGATGAAAACTGTATTGTGACATTTTATGAGCATATGTATGTCATACAGGACTCTCATACCAAGAGGATTAGAGCATTTGGCAGGGAAGAAAGGGGCATCTACTACCTATTGAATAATAATAGCAATGTTTTACCTAGTGCAAGTGTTAGGACTGTTTCTACACCTTGCAAGTTTAAGTCTCATTTTGTTAACAGTAAAAATTTGCAGGAGTCAGAATGTACCATTTTGAATGCTTGTAGTACCTCTGACAATCAATGTAATGCATTGCTCAATTTTAATGAAAACAATGGAAGTATTTGGCATCTCAGGCTAGGTCATGCTAGTCTTGGCAAACTGAAACATATCCCTTGCATTCCATCCAATGAACTTGCACACAACTCCAAACCCTGCATCACCTGTTCTATGGCTAAGCAAACTAAGCTCCCCTTCCCTATCAAACTGACCAGATCACCTCACATATTTGATCTTGTCCATGTAGATGTCTGGGGACCCTACAGAAAGGAAACCAGAAATAAACACAAGTATTTTTTTTTACATTAGTTGATGACCACTCAAGAGCCACCTGGGTCTATCTCATGACAAATAAGTCTGAAGTGTCCACATTGTTAGTTCAATTATATGCCTTTGTCAAAACTCAATTTGGAAAGTGTATCAAAATCTTTAGATCTGATAATGCTCTTGAGTTCACTGAGGGGGACAACAAGAAATTCCTCCTCTCCACTGGTATCTGGCAACAAACCAGTTGTGTAGATAGACCACAACAGAATGGAGTAGTGGAGAGGAAGCACAGACACTTACTTGAAATAAGCAGAGCCATCAGATTTAATTCAGGCCTTCCTCTCTCTTTTTGGGGAGACTGTGTACTCACAGCAGCCTATATAATTAATAGGCTGCCTGCCAAGATACTTAACAATCTCACACCCTATGAGATACTGCTCAATAAACCTCCCCAGTATGACAGGCTCAGAGTTTTTGGGTGCCTTGCCATGGTTTATAATCCAAGCAGAGATAAGGATAAGTTTCAACCAAGAGGGGTTCCTTGCATCTTTGTAGGATACCCCTTGTCACAAAAAGGGTACAAAGTGTATGACATAGTCAAGAAGACTGTCTTTGTCTCTAGAGATGTGAAGTTTTTTAATCTCTTTTTCCATGAAAATTAAGCATTTTGGCAAGCACCTGTCTACCCTGCTGCCAGAACCAGTCACTCTTCCAGGACAGGTCATATACGAGGAGGACACACTCCCAACATCCCTTCTCACATCCTTGCCTGAGTCACAGGACACTACTTCCAATCCTGAGGTCCCAGACATTGTTCTCCCCAGCACTTCAGCTGATTCAGCTCCCAGTTGCAGGCCTCAGAGAACCAGGAAAGCACCTGAATGGACTAAGGACTATGAGGTTCACAATCCTGTGCTGGCACCAACCACAGTGGCCAATGTGGCTCAGTTACACATTGTCAGGTCTTTTGCAGGCACTGCCACAGTTGCCACAGCTACACCTGATCCAACTACTTTCTATGATGTTGTTCAAGATCAGAAATGGGTTGATGCCCTGAACTCAGAATTGCAAACTCTGGCCACTAACCACACCTGGGTCCTTACAGATCTACCCAAAGGCAGGAAAGCCATAGGTTTCAAGTGGGTTTACAAGACCAAGTATAATTCTGATGGCACTCTAGACAAACACAAGGCCAGATTGGTCATACAAGGCTTCAGACAGAGGTATGGTTTAGACTATGAAGAAACCTTTGCTCCTGTAGCTAAGATGTCCACAGTCAGGGCTCTTCTTGTTGTGATCTCTATGAAAGACTGGTCTACTTGCCAGATGGATGTAGCCAATGCATTTTTACATGGGGATCTTGACGAGGAGGTGTACATGAAGCTTCCTCCTGGGTACTGTGATGGTGGTGTATCAACTCAGGGACAGGGGGAGTGTGATCCTCAGCTAGCAAGCAAAGCTTGCAAGTTACTCAAGTCCCTCTATGGCCTTAAGCAGGCTCCCAGGCAGTGGTTTTCCAAGCTGTCTAAGGTCCTCATGCAATGCAATTTCAGACAGTCTCATGCTGACCACTCCCTGTTTATACGCCAACATCATGGCAGGACCACTGTTGTCCTTGTGTATGTGGATGACATGGTCATTGCAGGAGATGATCCTTCTGCAATTCAGGCTCTCAAAAATCAACTGAACTCATCTTTTCACATGAAAGACTTAGGAGAACTCAAGTACTTTCTAGGACTTGAAGTTGAAAGAAGCACAACAGGTATCTTTCTTTCTCAGAAGAAATATACCCTGGACCTTCTACAGACCTTTAATGTTGCTGGTTCCAAATCCCTGAAGTTGCCAGTAAATCCAGTTCTTAAATTAGAACCTGGCAAGGGCACCCCTTTGCCACAACCTGAAGCATACAGACAATTGGTGGACAAGCTCATCTACTTAACTATCACCGGGCCAGATATTGCTTTCTCAGTCCAGCTTCTGAGCCAATTTCTGCAAGCCCCCACCTCTGATCATATGCAAGCAGCACGTAGAGTGCTCAAATATCTCCAGTCTGCCCCTGGACAGGGTGTCCTCTTTGCCAGTAGCTCAGCAGCTAAGCTCACGGCTTATTGTGATTCTGACTGGGCCTCTTGTGCCTTCAGTCGCAAGTCTACTACAGGGTTTTGCATTCTCCTGGGTCAATCCCCCATCTCATGGAAATCCAAGAAGCAATCTGTAGTCTCCAGGTCTTCTGTTGAGGCTGAATATAGGGCAATGGCTATGACTACCTGTGAAGTAACCTGGTTATTTCAACTTCTTCAAGATTTAGGGCTGCAACATCTTGGTCCTGCTCAACTCAAGTGTGATAACCAGGCAGCCTTAGCCATTGCAGCCAATCCAGTCTATCATGAGCGCACAAAGCACATTGAGGTCGATTGTCACTTCATTAGAGAAAATATCCAGCAAGGGATCCTCACTACTTCCTATGTTAATACTATGGAACAGGTAGCTGACATCTTTACCAAGTCTTGTCCAGTGTCTCAACATGAGTACCTCTTGTCCAAGATGGGAGTTTCATCAAGTCTTCACTCTCATCTTGAGGGGGAGTGTAAAGAACCAACAAGTCACCTTATCAAGTCTTGTCTAGGAGCACATGGGAAATGCGAGAAGAAGAAAAAAGGATGACCTAGGCTAAAGTAGAGTATGCTGCTCTTGTACTATGAATAGACTAGCATATGATGTGCACCTTTGTACACTGGGTAATACCCAGAAAGTAGTTGTAGTAGTTGTATATAATCAGCTATCTCTTGTACCTTATCATTCAATTAAATAAAAAAACAAAAACACATTCAATGCTTTCACAACAAATCTGCTCAACAATGAAGTCTTCTACTCCTGACATTGGCATTTACTCAACAAATCTACTATGAGTTAAAGCTACGTAGAATCCAGACTCGTGTCTGAATGAATAATATCGAAGAATTTTAAAGTTAACTTAACTCAAAGTCTTTTAATTTTATCTAATAGTGGTAACTTTGTTATAAATACTCCCTGGTATTCACTTTTTTCTTCCCCTTTGAAGTGTGCACGGAGATTAAGGGTGAGGAGTATAATATTGATAAAGATATGAGTGGGTTTGGTAATTGGAGAGAGGTATGAATAATTAGGATTAAATATTAATAAAGGATATATGGGTGAGGCTTGGTTATTGAAGAGAAGTAAGAATAATTAGAATTAAATATTAATAAAGGATATAGTGAAGTTTGATGAGTGGAGAGAGGTATGAGTATAATATTAATAAAAATTTTCCTAAAAAGGAAAGAGGAAGAAAACCGGAATAATCCGTTTTAGAAAATAGGGAAGAAAATAGTGGATGAGAGGGAGTATTTTATATGCAGTTTTCTACTTGGACGGATTGAATGGTTCTCATGAAGTTTCTTATTTGAACATATTTGAATGCTTCCTCCAAAATGGATACTAAAGCGATCAATTAAACACACTTATACGTAACCTCAAAAAACAATGTGATTCTCGTCATGTATACAACGAATAAAATATTGAGTAGAGCAAATCAATCATCAAAGCCCCGTTCAATATTATTGAGTGATCACGCCTTCATAAGCTATAAGCCTATAATACCTATCTTTTAATCATGTAATATAACTCGATTTCTTAGATAATCTTAACTCTTTCTCATTTGTACATTAAAAGATTTAAAACTAACCTTTAAATTTGATCTTTGTATAGCCACAAACTTATGTGTATTTATAAATGTACTCATATTATTATTGTACTCTTTATTCATACTTTCATGCCCTCATTACCAGTTTTTTTTTTTGTATATTCGTAATTATTAGCTGGCCGACCCCAAATCATTTTGGGATTAAGGCTCTGATGTTGTTGTTGTATTCATAATTATTAGCTTATCTTATACGTTAAAAAATTAACAATTTTAGGCAGAGTGGGGCTTTAGTTCCTTTGCTTTTCTACCATTAGCTTAGCTATCTTGCTCTTTTCTTTCATGGTACTGGTGTAAAATTTACTCCTATTCTACTGCGGCTTTATTAGGAATATATTATTGGATTGTATTATGAGGCCCAACCCATATCATCGTTGTATTCTATATAAGCCGTGTTAAGGCTAGTAATCAATAACACACACAATTATATCGTTTAACATGGTATCAGGATCAGGTTCCCTCCTCTCAAAACCCTAAAAAAACCCTATTTCTCCTTCACGACGAAGATCATTTCCGCAGCCACAATGGCCGGCGATGACGACGTCGCTACCAATCCTAAGATCGACTCCCAATCACCCTATTATCTCGGTTCCAATGCTGGTCCCGAGATCAAAATCTCGAACGTCGTATTACGACGGGATAATTATGATGACTGGAAGAATTCTATGCGTATGTCCTTGAAATCGCGTCGAAAATTCGGTTTCATTGACGGTACCATACAAAAGCCAACTGACCCAATCCTTCTCGAAAATTGGGAAGTCGTCCACTGTACCCTTGTACAATGGATTCGCAACACTATTCATTCGTCCCTGCTTGATACGATATCTTACGTCGAGGATGCTTCGGTTCTCTGGAATGACCTTGCCGCACAATTCTCAGTCGTCGATGGTACCGTCATTCACAATCTGAAAACCCAAGGCAAACTCAAAATAATTTGGGACTCGTTAAATGCTCATGAGCCTCCTTTCTCCTGCAAATGCGGCAAGTGCAGCTGCAATATTGGCCCCGATGCCGTTAAACGACTCGATAATGAGCGTCTCCACCAATTTTTTATGGGACTCGATTCCACCTTGTATGGTCACATTCGGTCCCAACAATTTCAGTTAGATCCTTTGCCCTCCTTGACTCGTGCTTATCACGCGGTGCTCCAAGAGGAACGATTACGCTCTTCTTCTCCGTCTGAAGTTGACGCGGCTGATGTTGTGGCGTATGCTATGCCACGGCAGTCCACTGATTGGCGTGATAAGTGTGAACAGGAGCGTGAACAACGTCGAGGACTGTACTGTTCTTTCTGTGATACCCGCAGTCATGAAGCCTCAACTTGCTTTATTAAATCCCAGCGGTTCCCGGAATGGTGGGGTGATCGTCCGCGTACTCTCGCTGATTTGCGTCGTGCTCGGTGTGGACAGCGGGCCGCCCACGGGGGCGCTTGGCGAGGGGGTGCTCGGAAACAAGCGTTTGCATTTTGTAAGGAGTCGCCACCAATTTTTATGGGAAATTGGAACCGTTCGAATACCTCGTGTCATGTCAAGACACAAAGTAGTGACATGAACACTAAGCAATCGTTACCCTTAGCATTCTATGTCTAGAATGACTCTCGTGGATGCCAATGAACACGGGTGCTCACGGAGATCTGGAGTAAGGGGTGAGGGTACGTATTAGGAAGCTCTTTTGATCGAACACCTAATCCCGCCCGCCTCGATAGCGGCCTCTACTAATGATTAGGGAAGTTATTCGTACTTGATATATCGTCGGTTATAATGCATGCAATGCAACATCCATTGAATTAATCCTAACATGTGAATTAAGACTAAGTCGGTGAACAATTAATTAGGCATACAATTGGGTCGAAATAGGATTTAATATTGATTACATGTGAAAGCATACAAATGATACAAAACAATAATTATAAATTACAATAATGAAAATTACATTAATTACATTGAAATAGACGATTCATGTCGAAAATACCTTTAAAACGGATGATTTAATAAAAAAAGAATAAAAGAAATAAATTACGAACAGAAATTAGCGATAATACGAATATTAGTTAAATACTACGTATACTAATTAAACTAAGTCAAGCAGAAAAGGAGTTCAGAGACAGAACTCATCCTGGAACAGGCGCAGCAGGTACTGCGCCCTTTGGAAGAGGCGCAGCAGTTGCTGCGTCTGTTCCAAGGGTGAGTTCTGGCTGTGAAGCCGGAACTGCAAACCGTTAATGTTAATTGGTAAATTTATGGATTGATTACGACAATTGACTCGGATAGAAGTTATTAATGGATTATTTACATGCGATTAAAGTCATAAAAACAGTAAAACATGGATGAGACGGAAATAAACGGATTAATTATGAAGGGACGATGTTAATGAATAAATCTTCTATAAACAACTAAACAAACTAAACATGATGAATATGACGAATATATGAATAAACAAATGAAAATATGATGAAAGACAGATTAGAATGTATCAATAACGAATTCCAGAAACTCAATATGAACAAATTGAACTTCTATAACCCGAATTTGAATATTAATGACGAAAACCCGCAAATATTGATTACTTGAGATTTAAGTCGGATTTATGATGATTAAAACATGTGAATGAATAATATACAATGTACATGTAATTAATATACTATCATGATGAACGAATTAACAGACGAACAAAACAAAAGAAATATTTTGATGCGAACTACAGAGGACGGAGGAAGAAGAAAAGAAGCGAATCTGCGGCGGCCTCACGAAGAGGCGCAGCAGTGTGCGCGCTCCTTCAAGAGGCGCAGCAGATTGCTGCGTCCTTTCTCGACGCGATCGTCTCACTGGAAATCCATAAAAAAGGTTTTAAAGACGGTTTTAGAAATCGGTTTTAAGGAGGTACTTTCGACGTGAATCTTACAATGATGATACGAAAAATAAATAACAATAAAATAAATAAGGATTATACACCCTCAGACTTACATGTTGACGGAACGAGATGAACTAAGAAGATCGATTAGTGAATGCTCGACGCGAATGCAAGGAAAGAATGCCCTCGTGAGAGGAAAACGATTTAACAAATTGATTAATTAGGTTGATTGAGTGTAGTGGTCAAATTGGTCGGTCATGCAACGGAGAGGCTGGTACCCGGAAAGATCCGAGCTTACGTGGTCGGAAGTCCAAGCACGTAGGCGCCAATTAGTAAGAACGAAGTCTAGAATGCAAAGGGAGAAGAGAAGGGCGGACACTCGCGTGAGAAATATGAGGAACGAAGGCTCCTATTTATACTAATCACACGGAGGTTTAGGGTTTCGGAGACTCTTTGGAAGTGAATCTCGGAAAGATATAAAAAAGATACGTAAATCATGCAAAGAAGGGCCTGGGAAGAGGCGCAGCAGCCACTGCGTCTCTTTGGAAGAGGCGCAAAGACTGCTGTGCGTCTATTCCCGAGAGGTTTCCTCCCGATTAAGAAAGATTTCCGTGTTTAAGTTATGGTAGGACGGAATTGATTCGATTATCTTTAATATCTTACGTAAATATTACGGGATATTATTTGCCAAAAGATAAAATTTGGTGAAATATGGAATAGAATTACCCGGAACATTCCAGAACATTCTGACTCGGGATTTAACAGCTATCAGAAAATGGAGACGGTTTTTTACCCGGACTCCGAATGCACTCTAATTACTGTCAAAACGACCGTATCAGGACGTAGATGACAACTAAGAGGTTGACATTAATATTTGAGCAATCACTTGACGATAATCTTACGAATTGTCACAAATCGTTCCGCGAACCAAACATGCGGCCCAATCATCATCGGGTGGTTTTGCGAGGGGTGCGAAACGAGGTGTCTCTGAGCCCCCACTTTGACTGAGGCTTGGACAAGGCGAAAGTCAAAGTATAGCCATCAGGTCAATCGAAGATTACAACCTGACGACTATGGCGACGCGAGGCGGCTCAAGGGGTCTGAGCCAAGGACCTATCGTCGGGAACATTTTAGAGTCTGTCGACTATCGGGGAGGGTCGTTTAAAGTCCATTAGACTACGTAAGGAAGCTCGCCAGCTATAAGAAGATATCATACCTGAGACTTAATCGAACTTCGCGGGGAAACAAGAAATATTGAAAGCAGCAGGACGTCGGTAGAAACTGCTGGGGAATCCGTTTGCGTCGGTCTCAAGCGAACTCTGGCGAAATTTAGAGGCTGAATTTGCTTGCGTTGGTCTCAAGCGAACTCTGGCTGGGGAATATATCGATGACTTTGGGGGAATATGCTTGTCTCTGTCCTCAAGCAAACTCTCGTTGGGTGACTGTATTGACGATTAGGAACATCTTGATCGTCGTGGGAGAAACTTCGAGTGAGCAGTACTGCAAAATACTACTGCGCTGGATAAAATAAATTGAGCAATACTGCAAAATACTGCTGCGCGGGATAAAATGGGTTTGGACAATACTGCAAAATATTGTCGCGCTGGGTAAAACGCGGGCCGGGACGAAAGAAAATCGTCGAAACGGACCAAAATGGTAAAAGAACTTAGAAGAGGCGCACCAAAGATGGGCCCGCAAATAACGAACTCATAACGAACTTTTGGAAATTCGTATGGAGGGAACAAAAGGAAGAGGCGCAGCAAGAGCTGCGTCTCTTGGAAGAGGCGCAGCACCTGCTGCGTCTGTTCCCCAATTTGGCATTTCTGCGTAAAAACGCGAAATCAGAAAGGTTTATGTTTCATTATTCGAAACTCATTTTCTTCAATTTCTCTCTCAAATCTTCACCATTTCCGTCAAGGTTGGATTCAAAAGCTTGCTTTAAATATGACTAATCGAGGTATGTGTCTTAATCTTGCATTAATCATCCATATTTGTCGAATTTCTAGCCGCAATAATTAGGGTTTTCGACCCATTTGATCGAAAATTTGGGGCTTTTCCCCCAAATGGATTTGTCTTGCCAAATTGATGCTAGGAATGGATGATAGGTAATGTTAGGAACATAACCATGTATTTGCTTTGAATTTTCATCGAGTTTTAAGCCCTTGAGCGAATTTTGAGACGGTTTCACAGCTAGACCGCAAATGGCTTCGAAAATGGCCTTAGGATTGCCCATTTGTGACGAAATTTGATATTTGGGACCCTTGGATGATGGGTAAACTTCCTACCATCTTGGAATTTTGGTTTGTGACAACTTTTGCAGGACACTCTTCTAGGGCATAACCGCCATTGTAGCGAAACGCTGCCGAATTTTCGACTTGAACCCGGAACTAGGCTTTGATTCGGACTTGACTCGACCCAATTTGTCACATGAGTGATCGGGTTGGCGAGGACATGGCCAAGGATGGCCAGAAATGGGGAATTCCCGGGCCTTGGAGGCTCGAAAGTTTCTTAACAAAGGCTTGTCGTCACGTGACGCGGCCTGAATTCACTTCAATGTTGCAGGTGATGATGCTTCTACTTCTGGGAGGACCCCCATGGATATAGACGCTGCTGCTGTTGAGGAGGCTTTGGAGCAGGCCTTCACCGCTGCGGTGATGGCTTCTGCAGACGAGGTTCCCGAGGAGGAGGCCGCTGACGAGGAGGAGATTCCGAGACGGGCCCACCTCGGACGAGGGGTCGTCGGTGAGGGAGCTCCGCGTGGGGCGAGACACAGGGAGAGTAGGCACCTTGTGTGGGCTGCAGAGGGTCACTTGTCCTACAGGACGGTGAAGAGCTTGGTAAATAGGAATTCCCTAACTCATTACCTACCCCTCTCTTCTTTTGTTTAATCTACTTTCAAATTTACTCAAAACTAAAGATAGCTTTATTTTGAATCATAATAGGAGGCTGGGAACATCCGATCGTTCTCGGGGTATACGACGGCGATGGAGCACTATGAGCGGTTGTCGGCGGAGGAGAGAGCCATGATCGAGCGTGGAGCGTTCGGTCCTCTGGTTCAGGTCTGGAGGGATATCGTGAAGAGGAAGTTGCGGGCCAACCTTAGCCTGGTTCGCGCTTTCTTGGATCGATTTTGGGATACGACTTCCACGTTTCACCTGCCTTTTGGTGAGGTGGGAGTCACCTTGGAGGACTACGGCATGATTTCTGGTCTGCCGTGCGGGACTGAGGAGATGGTGTGGCCGGAGACTGGCATGAGGGCGGATTCGGCCGAGGCGAGGAGGTTGATCGGCTGGAACCTGTCGCCGAAGGCTGGCCGTCGCGATGCTGCGGGTTTGGTACCCAGTACCTATGTTCGAGATTACTTTGCGGGGAAGACCCCGGCATCGGTGGTGATCGATGGGAGGGAGACTGTTCCTCCTCCTTGTACAGCTGAGCAGAGGGCTCGTCTTTGGCTTTGGTGGTTCTTGTCTTCGATTTACCTCGGAGACAAGGGTGAGAGGCTGTCGACGAAGCTTCTCCCCTTCCTTTCTGACTTGAGTTCCCTAGGGCGTTGGGATTGGGTCACAGCTGGTTTTGCGGTCCTCATCCGCTTTATGAGGGCCATGGTTCGTCCGGAGTTGATGGAGAAGGGGACTTCTCCTGGTGCCGTCGGACCTGGGCTACTGTTGGAGGTATGAACCTTCCTTTAGACCAAAGTAAATTCTTTTCTTCGTTGAATCGCGAAAGATCGTCATTGACTATTTATGCTTTGCAGGCGTGGGTGTACTCTTACTTTCCGGGCCTCGCGCCCAAGAGGACGGAGCCACTGGAGAGGGCCTACCCTGTGGTGAGGGACTGGGTCATGTGCCGGACGAAGAGCAAGCGTTCTTCTCACAATGTCTACCGGCGGGATGTGAACGCTCTTCAGCCGAGCAGCGTGAGTATCCTATTTGTATGCACTTATTCTTCTCATACTTTCGTTTTAAATTGATCATAGGAATGACCTTTGCCTTCACATCACCACAGTGGGTGCCCAGACCTTGGGCGGAGTACGCTGGAGCGCCTCCTTTTGTCGCTGAGGTCCTTCGACCTAGGAGCTCGAGTCGGCTGCTGTTGTGGACGTCGATGGGTCCTGTGTGGTACTTGGGCGAGCGGTTAGCTCGTCAGTGCTTTCGGGGCGCGTTGACGGTTCCCGTCGATCCTCCTAGGACGATGTTTAGGGAGCCTTCTGAGGCTGAGAGGGAGGCGGACTTGGCTGGTGCTAGTGGCGACGACCTTCTTCTCCCTGACGAGGATTACTCGGAGTTCCTTTACGGGAGGTTGGCGTATTGGCCGGTAGTGGTGAGTATCTTTTGTTTCTTGTTGGATTTTGATTTTCAAGAATTGCGACGAAAGATCATCGATTAACGAGAGCCATTTGTCTTCGTAGGAGGTTGAGGCGGCGGGCATCGAGCCCCCAGAGTACCCCGAGACCCTCGAGTACACTGACGCTACTGGGAGGACGACGATCTCCGAGCTGCGTGACTTTGACGTGGCTGTGACGGACGCTGGCCTAGATGATCGGCAAAGATCGATTCGGAGGGTGAGTTCTTATCTTACGCAGTTTTCGTGTAAGAACACATTTGATTGAACTTGTTCAGTTTACTGAAACTTCTTTTGAAATGCAGGTCGTGCCATCTCGGTTTGTGGCACTATGGAGGGTGGCCAACCGGCTATGAGCTACGGCCATTGAGGCACTCGTCGGCGGTCGAGGTCGTCAGGTATGAACCTCATTTGTTTTTTCTTGATCTTTGGTTTTTCAGTTTTGTTTGAATTGATTGACATGAGCCAATTTCTTGTTGTCCACAGGCCGATCGAGAGCTGGAGCGAGAGTTGACCCAGTCTCGGGAGGAGACAGCTCGTTTGTCGAGGGAGCTCGAGTTTCGGGATGCCGAGATCGCCGCTCTTATGGCGAGGGTTGCCGAGCTGGAGGGTGCCCAGCAGTAGTCTGCTTGGTTTTGATTTTGAACTTTTTTTGGATTTGTTTGGGGCGCAAGCCCCCAGTTTACATTTGGACTTGTTTGGGGCGAAGCCCCCAGTTGCACACTTGGACTCGTTTGGGGCGAAGCCCCCAGTTTGCTTGTATATTTGCTTTTTGTTGTATATACGACGGCCTGAGTGTCTTTCGTTGCTGGGTTGCGTTGTTTGTACCTGCAGGTTAGCTTTTGAACAGGTTTGGTAGACAACGGTTTACATCGTCATGATGTCGAAATTTACATAGGCAAATCACGTAAAACATACATTTTTATATACACATAAGGCCTTTAATTAGTGCAAAATGAGACTCGAAAAGACGCAAAAATGCAAAAAATTTGTCAAAAATTTTGTCGGAAATGACCGGACGGTAGGGAGGGTTACCCCCGAAAAAAAAAGAAAAGAGAAATCTATAAGTTTGAAAATGGAAATTAAGAAAATGAAACGACTAGGTAAAATGTTGAAATGAAAAAGAATTAAAATGAAAACTAAATATGAAAAGTGTGAGAAAAAATGGCGGAAAATGTCGATGTCGCCTCGAAATGCGCGCTTGTGGATCAAGGAAACCTGAAGCATGGTAAATTTCTCGGATTTACCAAAATAAAATCCCGTAAGAATAGGAAATTATTCGCTTATAGAATTAGGAAAGATCCAAACGCGGAAATCACAGAAACAAGGTCAGGAAGAGGCGCGGCATGAGTCATGCGTCCCTTTGAAGAGGCGCAAAGAGTGCCGCGCTGTTCCCGAGCAGTCGGTTACGACGGATTTTTGGAAACAGCAATTATTATAAATAGAAGCGTCGACAAAGCTTTAAATCATATAATTCTTCCGTCTCGTCTTCGTCGATTCACACATAAAAACTCTCAATAAATTTTCAATAGAAAATTATCATCATGAATACCTTAGAGATTCGCTTGAAGGAATGGACTAATGAGTTTTCGAACATTGAGAAACATGACATGGGTGCTTATAACCTTGGGTCCTTGCTGAGTTTGAAACTCATTAAGGTTGTAAAACCGTTCTTGGACGCTTGCCTTGATTATTGGGACCCAAATTACCATGTTTTTGCGTTCCCAGGCGGGGATATTTGTCCTTTTCCGGAGGAAATTGCTGCTATTGGCGGGTAGGACCCCGAACATTTACCTGCCATCCCTTCCACTGCTCAGGGGTATAAGAGCAAGTTTAGAGATTTGCTTGGACTTACTAGACTTGAGGTAGATCGCCTTGTTACTCCGAAGGGCGTGAGGATGCTAGATTTTGTAGATCGATTCATCAACAGGGCCGACCCTACTGTCTCTTATGTTGCTAGGAGGAGAGCATTTGGCTTCTGTTTGCTTCATGTTTATGTCTTTCAGGGACATGTTGATGAAGATTTGAGAGGTGATCCTCGTCTATTGGGTCTTATTGAGCAAATGGAGCTGCGCAGGAGCCCAGCTTGTCTATGTTTGGGGGAGATTATCCTGGGTTTGGACAATAGGAAATCCAACCGCGATCTTCCATTTTTGGGGAGTCCCGTAATCCTACAGGTAAAAGACACCCTTCTTTCTTTCTTTCTTTTTTTTTTCTTTCGTTTTTTTTTTTTTCTTTTTTTTCTTTTTTTTTTTTTCGTTTTTTTGGGTGTCTAATACCTGTTTTTGGTAGGTTTGGCTTATGGAGCGGCTCCGATTGCTCGAGCCCCCAGTTCATGCACTTTCCTATCATGCCCGTATGATTTCGATGAGGACACGGCTGTACATGGTGGACTTCACCCGGGTCTGCGATTATTGGAAGAACAAGCTGAAGAATGATGATGGCCCGCTGATCAGATGGGTCGTTCCGTGGTGGCACCTCAAGTCTGTCACTGGAGTGTCTTCTTTGGATCCTACTAGGTCCGTGCGCATTCCTGGATTGGAGTTTATGGTATGCATCTTTCCTGAGAGATTGATGAGGCAAGTCGGGTTGAAGCAGATGATCCCTAGGCTCGACACCGTTCCGCAGACTGCTATGGCGCTTACTACAGAGAGCCGAAGAGAGTGGGCTATGAAGTGGGCCCAAAGAAACATGTGGTTCTTGAACTTCTCCTCCAATGCCTTGTGGGTGTCGGACTCTTACCTGATGTGGAGGAAAGCCGCAACTTCGGAAGAGCGCGAAAGACTGAGGAAGCGCGAGCCCGTTGACTACAATGTGCGCGAGGGAGAGAAAGAGAAGGAGAAGCATCTGACTGAAGGAGAAGAAGAAGCCGGATTCCAAGTCATTCATCCTTCGAAGAAATCGAAGACTACTCCTGTCGCAGAGATGGTGGTTGGCAAGAATGGGAAAGTCAAGCCTCGAGAAAGACCGTTGGTGATTAGGTCTGAAGTGGTGCAAGAGCGCCCGGCTCGAGGTCGTGACAAGAAATATGACAAGAACGACAAGGGCAAGGGAAAGATGGAGGAATAGCCCAAGTCTTATTTATTATTTGATTATTATTATTATTGTTGTAATAAGAAAGGAGGGATTTTTAGAATCCTAGCCTAGTCTATTTTTATTATTGGCCGTATTATTATTATTAGAAATTGAATTGAAATAAAAAGGTTAAGTGGTTATGAAACCGTTGTGATTTTCTTTAATTATTCTTGTCGAATTTCAAGTGCAATGCAAATGTCCTTCTATTTACATTTTAAATATAATGGTGGGTTGAATCCCGTGAAGGATTGCCTACGTATTCACTTTTAAAAAAAGCGAAATCAAACCCTTGCGCGTAGTTCGAGTAAATGTAAAAGAATAATTGTTCGAAGCAAGAGCTTGTAATGAACATAGAAAATAAGCATGAGCTTTTGCTTACTCTGGAGGTGCGAATTTAGTTTGTTTGATGATATGAGGATGACAAGTTTGCCAAGATGCACGAGCATAGTGACATTCAAATGGGCCAGGGGCCGTTTATTTAGTGCCACAAGAGCGACACGTAGGTTTACGCGAGGCGCGTTTTTTGTCCCTATTCTAGGCATAGTATCGTTTCAGTTGATCGAGATTTGTGGGGTTTGAGAACTCATTCCCGTCTAGGTCTGTGATTCTAACCGCACCCCCTGGGAGTATTGATTTGACTAGATACGGTCCGGCCCAGTTAGGTTTGAATTTTCCCCTTGGGTCGACAGGTAAAAGAGCTCTGACCGATTTGAGAACTAAATCTCCTTCTTTGATGTTTCTTGGCCTAACCCTTTTGTTGAAAGCTCGTTTGATACGTGCTTGATATGTTTGGACATTATGTAAGGCACGAAGCCTACGTTCATCCAGGAGGATGAGTTCTTCGTATCTATCCCTCTTCCAATCGGCCTCCGGGATTTGGCTTTCGAGTAGGATGCGCAAGGATGGTATTTCTAGCTCGACTGGTTGTACGGCTTCCATGCCGTAAGTCAAGTAGAAAGGAGTAGCCCCAGTGGGCGTCCTGACGGATGTTCGATACCCCCACAAAGCGAAGGGTATTTTGCTTGGCCAATCTCTATAATTGTCAGTCATTTTCTTGAGGATTGTGACGACATTCTTGTTAGCCGCTTCTACCGCGCCGTTAGTTTGTGGTCTATAGGGCGAAGAGTGGTGATGCTTGATTTTGTATTTGGCTAGCAATTGTTCGGTTTCGGCTTGGAAGTGGGACCCATTATCACTGATGATCTCATGTGGGCAACCATATCGACAGATGATGTTATTTTGTATGAATTTGGCTACATTTTTTGCCGTAAGAGCGGTGTAGGAAGCCGCTTCTACCCACTTGGTGAAGTAGTCAATTGCTACTAGGATGAAACAGTGACCTCCTGTTCCGGCTGGGGTTATTTTCCCAATTATGTCAATTCCCCATGCGGAGAATGGCCAAGGAGATGTCATCGTGTAGAGCAACGAAGGAGGGACATGTTGTACATTCCCGAAGATTTGGCAATTGTGGCAATGTCTCACATATTTGATGCAATCGGATTCCATTGTGGTCCAATAGTACCCTAGACGTGTGATTTTCTTTGCCATCATAGGTCCACTCATATGAGGACCGCATTCTCCGTCGTGGACTTCTTCCATCACCTTTCGTGCCTGTGAATGATCAAGGCAACGTAGGATTACACCAAGAGGTGTTCTTTTGTATAATTCTCCTTGCATGAGAACGTATTGTGAAGACAATAGGCGTATAGCTCGTTGTCCCCTCTTGTCCATATCTGGTGGATAGGTACCATTAAGCTTGAAGTTCAGGATTGCTTGGAACCAGGGTTCCTGTGCGATTTCTTCTTCATCGGTAATTTGATGGACATAAGCCGGCTCCGACCGTTGTTCGATACACAAAGGCATTTCCATCATGTAATCTGGCATGTTTATCAAAGATGCAAGTTTTGCAAGAGCGTCTGCAAATTGATTTTCTTCTCGAGGTAGGTGTAAGTAGGTTACGTGATCAAAGAATTTAGCGACTTGGTCTATCCTAGCCTGATAGGGTGCTAGGCTTTCACTTCGGATTTTCCAGGATCCCGTAACTTGGTTGATGATTAGTGACGAATCCCCATGCACTCGGAGGTTTTGATGCCTAAGCTTACTCGCGCTTGTAGTCCAATTAGACAAGCCTCATACTCTGCGGCGTTGTTTGTCACCTCGAAGTCGAGTTTGACAAAGAATCGGTGTATGCTCACCTTCGGGAGAAATGAGCAACACTCCTATCCCAAATCCTCTTAGGTTTGATGCTCCATCAAAGTATAGGTCCCAGGAGTCTACATCTGTTTGAAGTATATCCTCGTCGGGAAATGACCAAGTATCTATGGTTTGTGCGTCGTCGATGGGATTTTCTGCGAAGAATTCGGCGACGGCGCGACCCTTTATTACTTTCAGTGGCACATATTTGAGGTCAAATTCCGAGAGCATCATGGTCCATCTTGCCAGGCGTCCGTTGAGGACGGGTTTCTCGAAGAGGTATTTGACTGGATCCATTTTGGAGAATATCTTGACGGAGTAGCTAAGCATGTAGTGACGTAGCTTCTTTGTTGCCCACACAAGAGCGAGGCATGTCTTTTCGAGTTGTGAGTATTTGCACTCGTATTCCAAGAACTTCTTACTTAGATAGTAAATAGCTCTTTCTTCACTTCCTACAGTTTGAGCTAGCATAGCGCCCATGGCGGTTTCAGTTACCGTGAGATACAAACCAAGAGGTTGATCTTGTTGTGGTGGCATGAGCACTGGTGGTTTAGCCAATATCTCCTTGATTCGGTCAAACGCCTTTTGACAATCATCATCCCACATGGTGTGGTCTGTTTTCTTGAGTTTCTTGAAGATAGGCTCGCAAATCATCGTAAGTTTCGATATGAATCGACTTATGTATTGAACTTTTCCATGTTATACTTCCGTAGCCTTGCGAAGAACTTGCGAAGGTTCGCAATATGTCCCTCTCTCTCCTTGGATTTGACGATCATATCATCTACATATACCTCAACTTCTTTGTGCATCATGTCGTGTAAGAGTGTAGTTGCGGTGCGTTGGTATGTAGCTCCGGCGTTGATCAATCCGAACGGCATTACTGTATAGCAATAGGTTCCCCATTGGGTGACGAACGCGGTCTTATGCATATCTTCCATGGCCATCTTGATTTGGTTATAACCCGCATACCCATCCATGAAGGATAGTAATGCGTGGTCTGCAGTATTGTCCACCAATATGTCGATGTGAGGCAGAGGGAAGTCATCTTTTGGACTCGCTTTGTTCAAATCCCTAAAGTCAACACAAACTCGGATTCTCCCATCCTTTTTGGGTACGGGTACTATGTTAGCTACCCAGTCAGAATACTCGGAAACTTTGATGAACCCGGCTTTGAATTGCTTGTCAACTTCTTCCTTAATCTTTAGAGCCCACTCTGTTCTCATTCGTCGGAGCTTCTGTTTCACAGGCTTGAAACCTGGCTTAATCGGAATTCTATGTTCGGCAATATCCCTGTCGATCCCTGGCATGTCTTTGTAGGACCAAGCGAAGACGTCTTTGAATTCATTTAGGAGGTCTACGAGGTCGGCCCGTTCGGTAGAGCTCAAGGTAGTCCCTATCCTAAGTTCTTTGGGTTCTAGTTCAGTTCCTACATTGATAGGTTCGGTGTCCTCAATTACTGGTCCCCCTTCCCTTTCCTGTAATATTTCTTTGGCTACGTAGGGAGGTATTTCGGTCAAGTCTGGGTCTTGGTCATCCTCAGTATCATCATAAACAGAATTGCACTCAAGATAACGCAAAGAGTAAGCAGAACCTGATTTATTCATATTAAAATTTGAGTAAAGTTGAAACAAAGAAGCCAACTGATCCATGGTCAGTGGCGGTAAAGGAAACGATGGTGGGGCATTTCCCGAACTACCGTGACTACTCGATGCTAGGCTAGGAGAAACGAAGGGAGTGGGGATGACAACAGGAGTAGACTCTCTAATGACTTCTCTAGACTCCGACTCTGACTCCGACTCCGACTCGAACTCGTCGTCTTCTGGTTCTCCTTTGAACATCCCTCCTTCTCCAGTAGTGAGCTTGAAGAGTCTTCCTTGATTGTCGGTCCATTTGATGGATTTCCTCCATCCTTTCTGCTGTTTTGTGTCGATTTCTGTGATCAACGCGGTGGGGTTGAAGTGATCGTCTGCAAAGATCATAGTAATGATCTCATCTGCGCGGCCCTAATGAATCGGTCCTCTCCAAATAATAGGCTAACTGCTTGTTCGTCAAAGCAAGGTGCTTGACGGGTTTTGACGGTAGGAACCGTTTCTGGAGGAATGAAATAGCAATCGTGAAAGATCTCGATTCCGGCTAACTTCCTCTCAAGGTAATGCCAAGGTTCGGGAAACCCGTGAAAGAGTTCTGAACTTCCTTCCTGAACGAAGTATCCATTTAAGGTGGGGAGATATGGCCTCATTTGGACTCCTACATACTTGCGATTTTGGACTTGGGCGAGCATTTCGAGAACTTCTTCAGCTGTGGGTTTGTACCCTAGTCCAAGTGGTATTCTCGACGAGTTGCCTTTCTTGTATGGCGCGAAGGTATTCTTCCGAATCGGGTTCAAAGGCATCCCAGGGAAGTATCCCTGATTTTTGAGTATGTGGTTGACTACCAAGTTAGAGTAGGGATTATAGTATAAGGGTGCCAATTCACTTTCTATGACATTTACACTTTGGAAGCCCCCAAGTTCGTATATGGGATCCGTAAGGACTTGATTGTTTGATTGCTTCTCAATTATTGCCTTGATAGGCGACGAAGTGATCGTCACAACTTTGCCATTGAGTGGGATCTTGATCTTTTGGTGAAGGGTGGATGTTACTGCTTTGGAAGCATGAATCCAAGGCCTTCCCAGAAGTATGTTGAATGAAGCTTCGATGTCCACTATTTGGAAGTTAACTTTTCGCTCGATTGGTCCCGTGGCTATGGTTAGGCTAGCAAGTCCAACCACTTTTCGTCGTGTACCGTCGTATGCACGTACACCTTGATTGGCGGGAGTCCAATCCGACTCTTTCATGCCTAGTTTGTATGCCGTTTTGAGGGGTATGACGTTGACCGCGGAGCCATCATCTACCAAGGTCATTGGCACATTCTTCTTTAGACAAATGACGGTGATGTATAGAGCAAGGTTGTGACTAGCGCCGAAAGGTGGCAAGTCTTCATCTGAGAAAGTAATAGGATTACTTAACCTCGGTGATTCTTGGAAGACCAAGTTGACTACATCTTCGGGAGTAGAGTTATGCGCTACATTCAGTTTGGCCAAAGCTTGCAGTAAAGCTTGGCGATGTGGAAATGAGCTTGCCACTAGTTGCCAGACTGAAAGATCAGCCTTGGTTTTCTGTAATTGCTTGAGCAAATGATCAGTGGGGTCGTCTTCGTTGTCATTTGGTGTGATGACATTGGTTGGACCGTTTTGAGTAGTGCTTTGGTATGGACGACCCGAGCGAGTTAGGTGATCCACATCTTGGTCTTCGCCATTTTGGACTATTTCTTTGACTAAGGAATTTTCGATGAGATACTCGTCCTCGTCGTCATCGGCCCAAACCCCATTGATTGCAGCTAGTTCCTTCATCCTCATGATGTCACTTTCTAGTTGTATGATTTGATTGACTAGCTTGTCGACCACGGCGACTATTTCTTGCATAGTGGCGTTTTGAGAGAAGGTCAATGGTACGCGTTCTTTAGGCGTTGCCTTGGGATCGAGTAAGTTTGTTACCATATTTTCTAGTTCCCATACTTGTCTATCTACACTCCTTGCCCATGCGATGAAGTCGGAAATGGTAGGGGAGATGGTAGAGTAGAGTCTTTCTTTCTCAATTGCATGAATTTCATTTTCGGTGGGAGAAATGAGATGTGAGCAATCTAAGGTAGATTCGTCACTTGTAATCACTAGAACTCCAAGAGGATTCTGAGTGTTGTTGGGTTTACCTCCTGGTGGAATTGGAAGTCGACCGTCTTCAATCATATCTTGAAGCACGTGTTTCAACTTGTAGCATTTTTCTGTATCGTGCCCCTTGCCCCTATGGTATTCACAGTAGGAATTTTCATCCCAGAATTTGGACTTCCTTTCAGGTTCGGGAGTAGGCCCAATGGGTTGGAGTTTACCTTGCTTCATTAGTCTTTTTAGAGCGTTGGAGTATGTATCTCCAAGGTTTGTGAATTTCCTTGGTGGGCTAGTTTTCTTGGATGGCTCGAGAAGGTTAACTTCGTCGGTCTTGCTAGTAGAGCCGTATGAACGACTTGTGGACCCTTGGTACCCTCGACCTACCGTTTTGGACAAGAGTCCTTTACGGATGTCGTCTTCAATTCGTGTCCCTAGTACAGTTAAGTCCTTGAAGGTCTTGATGTTTTGATATCTCAAATGGTTGGCATATATGGGCTTGAGATTATCCACGAACTTTTCTACAAGAGTAGCCTCATCCGGGCGTTCAACTAGTTGGGTACTAGTCTTTCTCCACCTACTTAGGAAGTCGGTGAATCCTTCTTTGTCGTTTTGGGTAAGAACCTCTAAAGTGCGCATGTTGACTTGGATCTCGGCATTATCCGCGTATTGTTTCGAGAATTCGATGGCGGCGTCCTCCCAAGTAGCGACCTTTTTGTGATCTAAAGTGTAGAACCATTGCTTTGGGATGGTGTCAAGAGATGAAGGAAAGATCCTTAAGAACATCTCGGGTTTGATGCCTTTGATAGACATGTAGTCCTTGAAGGCGCGGATGTGGTTCAAAGGATTCTCTTGTCCTTTAAACTTAGGGATATCCGTCATGCTAAAGTTAGTGGGCAATTTGGAATTGACGGCTTCATACTTACGATTGTTCTCCCTGTAAATGTCATTCCCCTTAAGGTACATCAATTGCTCCTCTAGGTATTGGAGTCTTTTCTCAGCTGTAGTTGTCCCTTGGAGAGGATTCTCATCTTTAGACTCGTCATCAGAAAATTGTAGTACTTCACCTTTAACGGGAGGTAGCTTTCCCTCTACATCAAAGATGCGGCCTTCGATAAGTTCGAGGCGGTCATAGGTTTGTTCTTGAGTGATTTGCATTTGGGCTATCGCGGCTAGGATTCGATCACTATTTTCTTGAATTTGCTGGAGGTTTGTTTCATCACTTGACCCAGGCATCTTGGAAACTGGATAAGAGATCGGCGACGAATCAAAACACGATCGACCATTCTATCACACTTGCTAAAAGAGGAAAAGTTTTGACTCGTGAAGTGGGTGTGTGCCACTTGTGTTGAGTGAGTTTTGAAAAAAGACAAGGTCTTTGAAAATGTGTGTCCTAGCCAACTGTAGTGTAGTTGTAGGAGTGGACTCGAGGTGAGGTTTGAAATGGGCTTGTGACCCGAATTTTGACACGACAAACGGACAGAGTTTTGACCGGATTTTTGCGCTAATTAAAGGCCCCTTTTTCGAATTTCTTGATTGAAATTGGGTTTTGATTTTTGAAAATTCGTCATGATTTGTTTTGAAATGGTGATCACGTACGGTTTACATATTTATACAAGCATTATAACGGGATGCTGAGTGCATTTAGAAGGGTTTTGGTTTAAAGGGTGGGTTGCCATACCGAACCATCAAACCCGAAGTCTGTGGAGAGGCTCGTGCCAAACAAGAGTAAGGCCGATTCCTAGTCCATTTCCTCAAGTAGTGAAGGCCCTTGATACAAACAAGAGTAAGCATCATGGTATGGATGACGTCAATCGCTATCCATCCTTAGGCCCAAATAAGAATTAGGACCGTTTAGACGGGACGATTGGTCGAATGGGTTGGGTTGGGCCTAGGAAGGCCGAATTAAACGGTCTAGGAAGACCGAGTTATGAAAACCGACAATTGTCTTGTACAAACTTATTCCCTAACCTTGTTCGAGTTTCACCCTAGCTACACGTAAGTGTAATATCCCAGTAGTCGCCAAACGTGTGACAGCGGGCCGCCCACGGGGCGCTTTGGCGAGGGGTGCTCGGAAACAAGCGTTTGCATTTTGTAAGGAGTCGCCACCAATTTTTATGGGAAATTGGAACCGTTCGAATACCTCGTGTCATGTCAAGACACAAAGTAGTGACATGAACACTAAGCAATCGTTACCCTTAGCATTCTATGTCTAGAATGACTCTCGTGGATGCCAATGAACACGGGTGCTCACGGAGATCTGGAGTAAGGGGTGAGGGTACGTATTAGGAAGCTCTTTTGATCGAACACCTAATCCCGCCCGCCTCGATAGCGGCCTCTACTAATGATTAGGGAAGTTATTCGTACTTGATATATCGTCGGTTATAATGCATGCAATGCAACATCCATTGAATTAATCCTAACATGTGAATTAAGACTAAGTCGGTGAACAATTAATTAGGCATACAATTGGGTCGAAATAGGATTTAATATTGATTACATGTGAAAGCATACAAATGATACAAAACAATAATTATAAATTACAATAATGAAAATTACATTAATTACATTGAAATAGACGATTCATGTCGAAAATACCTTTAAAACGGATGATTTAATAAAAAAAGAATAAAAGAAATAAATTACGAACAGAAATTAGCGATAATACGAATATTAGTTAAATACTACGTATACTAATTAAACTAAGTCAAGCAGAAAAGGAGTTTAGAGACAGAACTCATCCTGGAACAGGCGCAGCAGGTACTGCGCCCTTTGGAAGAGGCGCAGCAGTTGCTGCGTCTGTTCCAAGGGTGAGTTCTGGCTGTGAAGCCGGAACTGCAAACCGTTAATGTTAATTGGTAAATTTATGGATTGATTACGACAATTGACTCGAATGGAAGTTATTAATGGATTATTTACATGCGATTAAAGTCATAAAAACAGTAAAACATGGATGAGACGGAAATAAACGGATTAATTATGAAGGGACGATGTTAATGAATAAATCTTCTATAAACAACTAAACAAACTAAACATGATGAATATGACGAATATATGAATAAACAAATGAAAATATGATGAAAGACAGATTAGAATGTATCAATAACGAATTCCAGAAACTCAATATGAACAAATTGAACTTCTATAACCCGAATTTGAATATTAATGACGAAAACCCGCAAATATTGATTACTTGAGATTTAAGTCGGATTTATGATGATTAAAACATGTGAATGAATAATATACAATGTACATGTAATTAATATACTATCATGATGAACGAATTAACAGACGAACAAAACAAAAGAAATATTTTGATGCGAATTACAGAGGACGGAGGAAGAAGAAAAGAAGCAGGAACTGCGGCAGCCTCACGAAGAGGCGCAGCAGGTGCTGCGCTCCTTCGAAGAGGCGCAGCAGTTGCTGCGTCCTTTCTCGACGTCTGTCTACTGGAAATCCATAAAAAAGGTTTTAAAGACGGTTTTAGAAATCGGTTTTAAGGAGGTACTTTCGACGTGAATCTTACAATGATGATACGAAAAATAAATAACAATAAAATAAATAAGGATTATACACCCTCAGACTTACATGTTGACGGAACGAGATGAACTAAGAAGATCGATTAGTGAATGCTCGACGCGAATGCAAGGAAAGAATGCCCTCGTGAGAGGAAAACGATTTAACAAATTGATTAATTAGGTTGATTGAGTGTAGTGGTCAAATTGGTCGGTCATGCAACGGAGAGGCTGGTACCCGGAAAGATCCGAGCTTACGTGGTCGGAAGTCCAAGCACGTAGGCGCCAATTAGTAAGAACGAAGTCTAGAATGCAAAGGGAGAAGAGAAGGGCGGACACTCGCGTGAGAAATATGAGGAACGAAGGCTCCTATTTATACTAATCACACGGAGGTTTAGGGTTTCGGAGACTCTTTGGAAGTGAATCTCGGAAAGATATAAAAAAGATACGTAAATCATGCAAAGAAGGGCCTGGGAAGAGGCGCAGCAGCCACTGCGTCTCTTGGAAGAGGCGCAGCACCTGCTGCGTCTATTCCCATGAGGTTTCCTCCTGATTAAGAAAGATTTCCGTGTTTAAGTTATGGTAGGACGGAATTGATTCGATTATCTTTAATATCTTACGTAAATATTACGGGATATTATTTGCCAAAAGATAAAATTTGGTGAAATATGGAATAGAATTACCCGGAACATTCCAGAACATTCTGACTCGGGATTTAACAGCTATCAGAAAATGGAGACGGTTTTTTACCCGGACTCCGAATGCACTCTAATTACTGTCAAAACGACCGTATCAGGACGTAGATGACAACTAAGAGGTTGACATTAATATTTGAGCAATCACTTGACGATAATCTTACGAATTGTCACAAATCGTTCCGCGAACCAAACATGCGGCCCAATCATCATCGGGTGGTTTGCGAGGGGTGCAGAAACGAGGTGTCTACACTCGGTTCGCTAAACGAACTCGTGGGTCTGCTTCATTTCCTAGCTCTTCGTCCTCTGCTGGACAGACCACGGGTACTAGTAAGGAGCAAGTTGTTCAAGCCAATATGATTTCTACCAATTCCGTCCTCGCTTCCGATCGTTTGAGTGGTATGCCTTCTTGGATTATTGATACTGGGGCTTCTAATCATGTTACTGGTGATCTCTCTTGTTTGCAGGACTGTCAGACGATCTCGGCTCGACCCGTTGGTCTCCCGAATGGGCACCGGGTTGAGTCCAAAATTATGGACTCGGCCTATATTAATGGCTCTCTTACCCTTAGCCGAGTACTCTATGTCCCAAGTCTTACTTGTAGTTTGCTGTCTGTACCCCAACTAGCCTCTGATTGTGACTTAATTTTTGAGTTTGCTAAAAGTTCATGTTTGATACAGGACCGTTCTTTGAGGACGATGATTGGGATTGGTGAGCTCCGGGATGGATTGTATTGGATTCGTGCGTGTGCTCCTTTGACGGGTATTCATCAAGTAAGTGCTCTAGGATCTCGTGACCTTTGGCACCGACGTCTTGGGCATCCGTCTGATCAAGTCATCAAGACTATTTCTTTTGCTAGCAATTTGAATTTTAATAAGGACTGGGTGTGTGATATTTGTCATTTGTCTAAGCAACATCGCAATAGTTTTCATAATAATGACCAGCGTGCTTTGAACATTTTTGATCTCGTCCATTGTGATTTATGGGGTCCTTATCGTATCCCGTCTTCTTGTGGTGCAAAATATTTTTTGACGATTGTGGATGATTTTTCCTGTGCCACTTGGGTATATCTATTGCTTGATAAAACGGAAGTGACAGACATGTTTATGAATTTCATTAATATGGTCTTTAATCAATTTTCTAAAACTCTCAAAGTCGTCCAAAGTGACAATGGTACCGAATTCAATTGTCTTGCTGGTTATTTCTTCGCCCATGGCATTAAATTTCAAAAATCTTGTGTTGGGACCCCTCAACAAAATGGCCGGGTTGAGCGAAAACACCGTCACATCTTAAATGTTGCACGTTCTCTATTGTTTCAGGCCAATTTGGATAAATCTTTTTGAGGCGAAAGTATTCTTACCTCTGTCTTTCTTATCAATCGCACTCCCTCACCTTTGATTGGCAATAAGACCCCTTATGAATGTTTGTACGGTGTCAGTCCGTCCTATGCCAACTTACGCGTTTTTGGTTGTCTTGCCTTTGCTCATAACCAAAATACCCGCGGGGATAAATTTGAAAAACGGGGTCGTAAGTGTATGTTTGTTGGGTATCCAAGTGATAAGAAAGGGTGGAAGTTGTTCGACCTTGAGACAAAGTCCTATTTTGTGTCTCGGGATGTCATTTTTCACGAACATATTTTCCCTTTTACTGAACCCACCACGGCCCCTGTGCACCCGGCTTCCCCTCTTGTCTCTGATGAGCCTTACAATGGCTCCGATGATACGGCTCTGACTGAGTCTGCACCTGAGGTTGGTACCGCTGCAAATGAGGCCGGCCCAATTGAAAATGTGGCCGATACAGCTCCCACTGAAACCGGCCCAGTTGAACAAACCGGAGCTGAAGAAACCGGTACTGCTGCTCCTACCGGTACTGGCAGTGAGGCCCATGTTGGCCGTGGTCACCGTATTAAATTTCCTAATTCTCGCTTGCAAGGTTATGTGCTCGGCACCACACGCAATCCACCCTCATCCTCTAGCTCACCCAATCCGTCTGACTCGTCTTCAGGTACGCCATATGACTTAGCAAATTATCTTAATTGTCATTCTTTTTCGGAAACACACCGTCAGTTTATTGCAGCTATAACGACGGAAATTGAGCCACCTTCCTTTAAGGCCGCAATCCAAGATGTCGGCTGGTGCAATGCTATGAAGGCCGAAATCGATGCTCTTGAACGTAATGACACGTGGGAGCTCACTGATCTTCCTAAAGACAAAAAAGCTCTTGGTTGTCGCTGGGTCTACAAGATAAAATATAAGTCGGATGGTACCATTGAACGCCTGAAAGCTCGTCTCGTTGTTTTTGTTAATCATCAGGTCGAAGGGTTGGATTATGGCGAGACCTTTGCTCCTGTGGTCAAGATGGTTACTATTCGAGCCTTCTTAACTGTCGCTGCTGTCAATAATTGGGAATTACATCAGATGAATGTGCACAATGCATTTTTACATGGAGATCTTGATGAAGAGGTCTATATGCGGCTTCCTCTGGGTTTCAGTAGAGGTAAAGAAGGTAAAGTTTGTCGATTAAAGAAATCATTGTACGGCCTTCGTTCGCTAAATTAACCACGGCCTTGAATAATTTTGGGTTTGTTCACTCATACTCTGACTACTCTTTATTCTCCTTTTCCCGTGGTTCGGTACGTTTATTCGTGCTCGTTTATGTCGACGATCTAGTTATTGCGGGTAATGATACAGCTGAAATTGCCAAATTCAAAACTTATTTGGGTGAGTGTTTTCATATGAAGGACCTCGGTAAACTCAAGTATTTTCTAGGTTTAGAGGTCTCTCGCAGCAAAGCCGGTATCTATCTCAGTCAAAGAAAATATGCCCTTGATATTATTGCTGAAACGGGCCTTCTAGGCTCTAAGCCCGTGGCCACCCCAATCGAGCAGAACCATCGTCTTGGCTTGGCTTCTGGCCCTCCATGTGATGATGCCGAGTCTTATAGACGGCTCATCGGTCGCTTAGTTTATCTCGCAGTGACACGCCCTGATTTATCCTATCTTGTGCACATCTTATCCCGCTTCTTAAGTAATCCACGCCGTGAACACATGCAGGCCGCTCATCGCGTTGTCCGTTATCTAAAGGGTAGTCCGGGGCAAGGAATTTTGCTCCGGGTTGATAGCGTGTTATCTCTTCGTGGGTGGTGTGATTCTGATTGGGGAGGATGTCCTACCTCCAGACGGTCCGTTACAGGTTGGTTTGTGACACTTGGAGATTCTCCTATATCATGGAAAACCAAAAAACATCAGACGATATCTCTCTCCTCCGCTGAGGCAGAATATCGCTCTATGGCTCAATTAGTTTGTGAGTTGAAATGGCTCAAAGGCCTTCTTACTAGCCTCGGCGTCTCCTTTGTGGCCCCCATTTCTATTTTCTCGGACAGCAAATCCGCGTTAGATTTGGCACGGAATCCAGTTTTTCATGAGCGCACGAAACATATCGAGATTGATTGTCACTTCATTCGGGACGCGATCACTGATGGCTTGATACGTCCGGAACATGTGTCCACTACCGAGCAGCTGGCTGATATTTTTACAAAAGCTTTGGGAGTTCCACAATTTGCTTATCTTCTCCGCAAGCTGGGCATTCTCGACCTTCACGCTCCAGCTTGAGAGGGGGTATTAGGAATATATTATTGGATTGTATTATGAGGCCCAACCCATATCATCGTTGTATTCTATATAAGTCGTGTTAAGGCTAGTAATCAATAACACACACAATTATATCGTTTAACAGGCTTTCTTTATATCCTAATTAAACTCCTTCGTCTTGGTATTATGACTTTTATCTTATTTATTTATTTAAAATCTCATTTATATTTCCTATGTATAGATTATCAAGTGTTTGTTTTTTAAACAAAAGAGAAGTACTTTGTAGTTTGTACTCCATAACTTAACGAAATGTCGTCATGAAGACTTGAACTATACAATAATGTGATATTGACACGAAATTACAATTACGAAAGAGACGCGAAAGTTATGTAAAACAAAACACATAACATGTATGCATGTTGCATAAACACATGAACGGATTTAAAAAAAAAAAAAAAAAAAAAAAAAAAAGCCGCAAGATCCGTCTGAAACAATAAGACCTCTTACAAGTGGATATCACATGGGTGGTCGGACACCCCCATGTGCTTTCCCACCCACTCCCTAAATGGGTATTTTGTGAGAGGAAACGGTATTCGTCTTATTATTTCAGACGGATCTTGCGGTCTAAAATAAGAATTTGTGTATCTCGTATGGTGTAGCTTGTTAATATATCGTACTTTTAACTTAGAATTTTTGTAAAATTACAAAAAAAAAAAAATGTCCCATTCTGAGATATAAAACTGAAATTTCATACTCCAACTAGTTTTAAACCCGTGCAAAAAATGCACGGGTCGTAATAATAAACGCTATTATTGCATACAGGAGCTGGGAGCATATATAGAATCGTATAAGTGAGCGTGATTAAAAATGTTCAATATTGTGACAAATATGATAGTTGATATACTAATAATTTAAAACATATATTTCAAAATATAATACACATTAAATTGTTATGTCGTAATGTCACGAAATTTTAGTAGATTTATATATTAAACGAAATAATAAGCATCCCCCCTACTACTAAGAGAATAAAAATTCTCTTAGTTTTCCCTCCAAAAAGTATCTACCTAAATTAGGAAATAAGTATCATAAATTATCTTTTCAATAAATATGTTTTAATAATTATAACTCTAATCTTTTTATTAAATTCATAATTATTATTTTTCATTAAAATTAAATAAAATTAGTAATTATAAATTAAAAGTTGTTAAATTTTTCAATAATGCAATAATTATTATTTTAGAGAATCACTTGACATCCCCTTTTTACTGTAAAAAAATAACAAATCTCAAACTTTTTCCGCCTACGTCGCTAACTACTACTTACAGTACTTAGTATATTTCTCTAATTAACTCCCCTAATTCATTTTAATGATATTCTGATTTTGTACACAATAATAAAAGTAGCCATAAATATATGATGTATAATTGAAAATAGAAAAATACCAATAGTTTAATTGTTAATTTTTCTTACATTTCCGTCTAGAAAAACCGTGCTATAGCACGGGAGCTAACACTAGTATATAGATTAGATAAATCTCATAATATAAATTGGGTTATATTATCAATTTTTCAAGAACGGGCCGATCTGACAGAGGTTTCATGATCTGAAAAAATAATAGAACACTCGCCCCGTAACATAATACAATTTAAAACCATACCCATTTTACCCCATATGAATTATCCCACAACAATCTCTATCTCTATCCCTCTCAATATTATTATTAGATGTACACTTTTACTCCTCTCGTTATTTATAAACGATTTTATCGTCATAAATAAATGTTTTATTTACAAAAATAAAAATAAAGAAATGACTAAAATGGATAAAAATTGAATTTTTAGTTGTTGACAATGAAAATGTGTCAACGTAGACTTGACTTTCGCTAACTCGGTCAATGATTTATTAGATCTAGAAATCTTATTATGGGCTAAAAAACTTAAATAAAAATAGCAACCCAAGACAAAATTACACAACAATAGGTCTCACATGTGACAGATATATCCGTCACAAGCTTGTGACGGGTCAAGTATCACCCACAAGGGTAGATAAGACAAAAAGTAGAATGCATAGGGAATCATGAATGACTTGTCTTTATCCTCCCATGTGAGTTTTATTTGACCCGTCACAAGCTTGTGACGGATATGGACTGTCACAAATGAGAATTCGTGATTAAACAATACCATCTCATTATCTACTCCGTATTTCCCAGCCACCCCCAACCCCAAAACAAACCCTAAGTACATACGGAGCATTTGTATTTATTAATGCATATCGTCTACCTTGTCCGCATCCCACTCTCATTCATTCCCCTCTCTTAAAAAACTCCAAATTAAACCCACGTATTTAGTGCCACTCATACCCTTACTCATCTTCCTCAAATATAGGTTTTCATCATCTACCTCCATCCAATCGTCCTCCCATTTTTTTTATTAAACCCAATTTATTGTATATTTAAGAGGCTTTCGGTAAATATTGAAGATATTGGGTTAAATATTGTAAAAAGATTCATGTAAGTAATAACTTTAAATGTTTTTAAAATCAATTTTCAAAGCAACAATTCATTTGCATGTCATTTAAAATTGTTAGATCTGCAGATAATTATGATCGTGATATTGTTATTTTCTTAAATAAATATACTATTTTATAAAAAAAATACTGTTATCAGGACGACTTTTTTCAATTTATATATATGATTACTTTACTGATTTTACTGATATCGTATTTATTTGACTCCTTATATTATTTTTTCGATTGTTATACATTTATGATTAATTTCTTTTTTACCAACTATTTGTTTCGATTTTTTTTTATTATGTTCAAATGGTAATTAAAGCCCAATTTTTTTAATTTTTTTAATTTCTGGGTTTGTAGTGAATTTCATGGATCTAAAACTCTTTTTATTTTTTTAATTATGTTCGTATTGTAATTTAGTATTATTATTTTATATTTTATATTTATATATAATGATACTTGCAAAATATTATACATATAAATTCAAGAAATATTATGTTTTAATAATTTAAGTGTATGTGATTTCAATTTTTATGAAAGGTGTTTTTCTTGAGATTTTAAGCTAATTTTGTTATAGTTTATAATTTTTTTTATTTTGTAATTTTTTTAATTTGAGGTAATATATTCGTAGTATTTGATTTTTTAAATTTAATCTTGTATTAAATAGCTCATAATTAATTTTTTATGGAAATGTAATTTTGAGATTTTAATCTAATTTTGTTAGAGTTTAAAAGAAATGAGCAATGAAATTGCTTATGAATAATCAGTGAAATAATGGAATATAAGAAGGTAGGAGAGAAGGTAATTAATTCACTCAATGATCATGGGGGACCCTACATCACCCAAAACAAAAATTCTCAATCCCTTAATTTCAGCCAATCAAAAGCCAAGAAAAAACTTGGCTTTTATACTATGTAGATATGTCATAATCAGTCATACGAAAGAAGCCAAAATTAACTTCCACAAATAATAAGCGTCTTCAACTCCCAAGGTATAATTCCCAATCTTACAACCTAAAAAACAAAATGAAGAATGTCCGTATTCACACATTATATATATTTAATTTAACCATAACTATGGATCAGAATTATCATTGGAAGCTGGATTAGTTCTTTCCTTTACAAATTTTCTAACAGTAAATAGAATAAATCAAACAAACCTATAAAGTTAGTTTGATGCGTGTTTATTTGCCTCTATTACATATCGATCGCATTCCATCAAGCAGCGCGATTTCTGAGGGATACGTGGTTGTCGCTATAGGGTTCCTGTGAAATAAAGCAAATAGGATCAGCAAAGTTCATGAATAAATCATGATGATATATAAAACAATCAATGTAAACTATAATAATGACAATATAAAAAGGGTTTTTATAGACTTCCAATTATTCTAGGTTTGTTTCCTATTTATACTATCAGTCGAATACTCGGTGGCGGAAGATACATCTTAATCTAAATTGATGAATGCTAACTACGTTATTACTCGGTGGGGAGTACAATATTTACCGGAGTAGTATTCTATTTGTTCATAAACTTTATCTTATTGTTTTATTTGAGTTTTTTTTTAATCTATTTTAATAAGGAAAATTATATCTTTTGTTCGAGGTAGTTCGGAAAAGCTGGAGACTCTAATATCGCTCGAAAAAAGCTTCCTTTTATTAATATAGATAGATAGATAGATATAGATTTTATTTTAAGAAAATTGACCATCTTAATTAATTATTTTATTTTAAGGAAATTGACCATGTTTTAGTCTCTTACAAATATTTAGGAAAATTACCAAACTTTTATATAATTTAATTTTAACCCAAACTATATAATATTTGCATTGAAATCCCTTAATTGGGTCCATCACACGGTGCTAGTGATTTAAAACTATATAGTATAATTAATTTGTATAAATTTCTTTAATTACATGGAAGTCTCTTGGTTTCTGGATTTAATATATAGTATTGATTGATTGATGTTTGCGGAGGAGTGACGACTCATATTAAAAGTTAAGAAAGTGCATACATTTTTGTTACTTGTTTCTATCGCATCATATGTTTGCAGTTGTAATAGTGAATCTTTGGCTCCATTTTTCAACAATAGGTAAAAGTAAAATTATTGCCGAGATTTTTGTCACAGGCGGAAACGTTGAAAACCACATTTGAGTTGCATACCAAGATGAGTTGTAGATACACTCTTGCAAAATCTAGAATTTTGAATAGAAGCACAACGTCTCAAGTAACAAGGTCATTCGTTATGACTAAGGAAAAAAAATCAATAAATTAGACAGCACAAAAGAAAAGATTAAGTCAAGGTATTAGCTCCTGATTTACATGGGATAAAGCCACCAAGGCACTTTTTCTTGGCAGCGAAGTTGATTCTAAATTTGATAAATATTTGATCCAAAATCACATTGGTGAACAAAATTTATCATAGAAGTAAGTATTCCAAAATAGTTTAAGAGACCAATTTGATTACCTGAATAAAACTTTTATCTTTGGCGCCTGAGACGAGGGAAAACTTGTCATAATCAGTGGCAAGGACATCATAAGGCTCTTTCGGAATAAATGGTAATGTCGGGAAACGCAGGTAACACTTCTCTTTGATCATCTCTTGCCTCTCCAAGTCAGTTTCTTTCTGCTCCTTGTCCTCCTCTGATTGGCACTGAAGCTTTCCCCTGATGCCAGTAATATAACCATAATATAACCATCAGGTGCCCCGTGTACTCAGAAAGTATCGACCAATATCAAAGGCTCCTCCATATTAAACGTGTATTTTCCTATGCTATGATATACTACACATCTTATTAGATTGTTAGTTAATACCTAAATATGCTTCTTCAGAGGTTGGATCTTTGATCTTTATGATTTTAGCGTTTTGTTAACGTTCTTTTTACTTTGTACTGCTACGGCTTTCTTGGTGGTTTGGATTCTAACAGCCTTGTGCTTGTATTCAATTATTTTAATCATTGTAAATGAATGGACTAACTTTTATCCAACAGAAAAGCAGGAAAGCCTGTTTTCCTATTCTGGAAATATACCAAGGACAATAAAACAACATTACCTAGTGCCCTCAATGGCATTGCCTGAAGTCGAGGAGAGCTACATAGTAGCTTGGATAGTGAATAATCCCAACAAAATACTTAATTATTAATTTTTGCTACCCGAAAATCTCTAAAAATGCAGTCTTAGCAAAGATACTACTACAAGAAGAAATTTTGCTACTCCAAAGTTTTGTTTCTGGCTACGCCCTACAGCGAGGTTGGGGGGTGTATATGACCTTGACTCTTTTAAGACAGAGATACCTCGAATACAACAAAGACAGATGACCCATATTGAAAATTCGTCACAATTGCACCATTCATACATTATAACTGCATGAGGATAGAATGAACTAATATACATGAAGCACACAGTATTTAACGAGTCTATTCCTCCATCTTGTCAAAGCCAAAGGACACGAATTAGTCAGTCTTTGGCTTGATCGGAAATGGAAGCGAACAAGGACAAGAAAGATGAACGAAAATATGTTATCAATTCCGAATAATAACGCAATTGCTTAGTATTATTTCACCTGTGTGCGATGACAGTCTTCCCGACCTTTTCCCAGCCTCTCCAGCAAACCCAGGTTTCAAAGGGGCCACCTCAAACCGCCTACCAGCATATCTAACAGGCTCAAAATCTTTAGTCGTCATTCCTCTCATCATCATTATTGCCGCTTTTTCATTAGCATCACCTGATCTCTCATCAAGAGGGAATGGAACTCGATTGCTTGAGACATTGGCAAGCTGATCCATGCTCACCTCATCTAACTGTACTTCATCTGTCATCTCCATCACACAATCTCTCTTCAATGAAACAAAGACTCAGAAAACTCCAACCCAGACCTTGCCATTATCACCTTTGGTGCTACTCCAGTCACCAACTACCAAATTTAATAACGTGGCATGGGACAAGTTATCAAATAGGACGTTACTCGACATAATCGGTGAACCAGCGGCTTTGCATATAACATAGTGCATAAACAATATCCATTGTATTCCATGATGGCACCATTTGAAGGATTAAAAGCACCGTGTAAATGACGAAAGATGCCTCCATTGGTAGGAATTCATACACCGGTATTGGTATATCGGTCTCAAGGCAACCAACCATAGAGCTTTGTGATGTTAGCATGGTTCATATCATATCCATCCCAGCTGCAGCTTTGGAACAACCTTAACTTCACAAAGGGCCTTGTTCACCACAAGCTGATCGTCTAGATGGCACTACGAGAACTGGCAAGATCCTGGATCAAGGCTATTGCTGTTTGTACCTTTTTATTGTTCTCATTCATGTATATTCCCTATGAGAAGATATATTACACATCTTATTAGATTGTTAACAGACCCGATCCTGAGGTTTGTGAGTCTTAGGCAAAAGTGTAGATTAGGGCTCCGTTTAAAAAATAAAATGTATGATCATTTTCTTTAAAGCAGTAGTTCTATTACTCGTGAAATTCACGAGACTATCTACGTTTTTACGTTGATGGTGTTTTGTAAACCCGGATTCGCGATCGCATTGGGCCTTGAATAAAAAAGAAGACTCGTAAGAAAAAAAAAACTTTTATTTATCAATAGGTATATTGCCATAATATATCGCCAAACATATGTTATGTTTATGACCACAATTTAATAAACTTTATCACAAATTATTAATATTTTGCTATGAATATTGTTATATTTATTAGTCTTTTGCCACGATTTTTGTTATTATTGTTGTTTGTCTTCAATATTTTGTCTTTATTTATTAAACTCCCCCGTTCCGGTCATTTGTTTACTTTTTACTAATTTTAAACCCGTACAAAAATTACACGGATCTACTCATTCATTTTATTTGTAAAATCTAAATAATGAATGAAGATTTTTACAAAAAAATGCACAAAATTCTGATTGAATAATGTTTTATCAAGATTTATTGATAAAAAAAGTATACAATTTGTATACGAAAGTTTTGTCTATATTTATGTTATATTCTAAAAATTAGGAAAAAAAAAATATTCACATATTACTCGTATATTCTATGTTATCTTCGATACAATCATATAAACATAAAAGCTCAATGTCCTCTCTTCATTGGCTATTGATTTAGAGCGATTTCCTTGGCTGAACTACCATCGGAATTTTAAAATAGTACATTAAAAGATAGCTAATATCATAATTATAAAGCTACATATATTCAGTTGGTTAAAAAAAGATAGAGATTATAAGACTTTGAATACTAGATTTTAGTATCATATGGAATTAAATGCTAAATTTTAGAATGTATAGGATACTGTATTACTATGTATATATACTCTGTATGTATCATTATATATATATGTTTCACGGTTAAATTTTTAATGTAAAATTTTCATGTCTGGAAACCCTCTCCTAACCACCCCTACCCCTATACATTTCCCTCCCCTTCCCATGTCATATACTCATATTGTCATGGACTTACTGTAGTTGTGTATTTTTTTTAGTAAAGTATTCTAGTTGTGTATTGCTATGTTATTGTATATGGTAAATTTAACGTTATTATTTTTTTTTTATTATGATTGTTTATAATGTTGTTTAATTTTTTTTTTTTGTACGGTGAGAAGTATACCTACGGAATTTTGATCAAATAACGTAATATATAACCCTCGATAGTATTGAATGGTAAGGTTTTACCATATTATTTAGTTATTCATGTTTTATGTAGTTGTGTATTTTTTTTTTTTGAGGAAAGTATTGTACGTAGTTGTGTATTGCTATGTTATTGTATATGGTAAATTTAACGTTATTATTTTTTATTTTATTATGATTGTTAATAATATTGTTTAATTTTTTTTGTGTGCAGTGAGGAGTATACCTACGGAAATTTGATCAAATAACGTAATATATAACTCTCGGTAGTATTGAATGGTGAGGTTTTACCATATTATTTAGTTATTCATGTTTTATAACATGGTCTATTTGTCCAATTATGCCGAATTTCATTAATGATTGCTTTATTTTTATTTTAAATAAGTTTTTTTGTGAGATTGTCTCATATTAAGTGAACCCAAGACTGACTTAGTTATGGGAAAATTTCTCATATTTTCTTATATGGACGGTTTTATATACGTTTTATGTGAAACAGTCTCATATGAGAATTTATGCAACTATTTCAAAATCAACTTTCAATACCATATGAAAAGTAAGGAGACTTTTGCTTCCCTTTTTTCTTATAAATTTTGCGTACTATTTAAGAAATTCAAAATATACTTGAATGGTGAATGTAGGCATGAATCTTCAAGATAAAAACATTGCATAAATATCAATCCTTCCGAAAGAAGAAGAAAATTACATCATTCGGTACTCATGCATGTAGCACGTAAAAGAAAGAAACTAAAGAGAATAATGCACCCATATGAGCAATTACAAATATGAAAGATCAAGGATTGAGAAGCTTTATAATAAAAATTTTGATAAAATAATTAGTTATTTCCAATCAATTAATCTGAGAGTTTTATAGTAATTGATTTTTTTATCAAATAAGTAGTTCATGATTGTTGAAGTCTTTCACATAGTCACATTATGTATCATTTTTTCGCTTTCAATTTTAAACAATACATTATAATATAGATCTCGAATTATATACCAAGTTGTTCAATACTCCCTTCACCACTTAATAAATCACAGACTTCACCATTATCTAAACAAAATTACGATTTTAATAACATAGTTACATTTTAGCTCGACATTGTTCAACCATTATCGTAGCACAACTACACCATTATCATAGCGTTAATTAGTCAGTGGTTCCAAGTAATATCTATAACGATTTTCTCGGTTGACGACCACACTCAACACGGAAAGCATTACATTCCAATTTAGTAAAGTATACACGTCATGTATTCTATGATAGATTTATGAGAAGGGGAAGAATTGTATTAAGAATTGTATGTCTTACATTGATAATAGGTAGTACAAGTATATACTAATATACCATGTGCTAAATTAAAGTAATTGCCATGATTTAGACGGAATACAAGCAGCAGAAAAAGGAAGAGATAATTTTCGAGACCAATTAATGAGGTAGAAGTGGTGCAGTTCAATGATGGCTATAACGAGGGTTGGTTTTGGATCAGAGCATTGGTGAGAACGTGCGAGTGTAATAGAGAGTATAGGCGGTATTGCGATGGTGCTTGGTAGTGTAAGGTGACGACGGAACCAGTGATATCATGTGAATTAGATAGTAGTTTTTTTTTTTTTTTTAAAAAATATTATTATAGAGAAAGACGAGTTTTATAGAACTATGGAAGATGGATTTCTCAAGATTTCATGCAAGAGTTATTAGAGTGATAGGAGTATACAAGATTAAAGAGTTGTTGGTTGGTGGAATCAATTTTTTTTTTTTTTTTTGAAAATAAGAAAACTTGAAGAATTTTCAGAAGGCTTGAAGGATTTTCATAAAAACATGAATCGTGATTAACCACTGTTTTTAACTAATTAGCAAGCATATAAGAATTTATGAATTTTAATTCATGTGATAATTTGATTTTATTAAATTTTCTGTCGATTATCATTTAGTGGAAGTTGTATATATTGGGATACTTTACTTTTTTTAGTGTAGGTGAGGGGCGAACCTCGAAAATTAATTAACTATTACACTGGGAATAGCTACCCCAAGAATCTCCTCACGCAAAATAAAATATAGTTCCGCTGAAGTATAATCGACAACACTAATGTCGGATAATCAACCATTAAAATACTTTATGAAATCATAGAGTGTATGATATAGTATGAGTAGAGCATGAAAAATTGTGACTTTTATATATCCTGTAGTTAGATAAGGGTAGATATAATACTATTTCTGTCAGAATATCGAATTTCGAAATACTTTTAGATAGAGTCTTTATTCCTTATGAACCAAAAAAAGAAATTATATATTACAATTAAAAAAGTAATTAGTTATTAAGAATAGGAAAACAACTTGAGAACATAAAGTAGTCACTTATTTAACATTGTGACAGGGAGTGATTGATTGAAAAATTTGAGTTTGAATAAATAATAGTCTATGCGACTTTATTTACTTTACTAACATGAGTATTATTAATTAAATAAATAGATACCAGTCTTTTGGTAATTGATTAATTTTTGCAATGACGGTTTTAATACTATTCCATTTTGAAAACAACGAAACAAGTTTGTACTGCTACGGCTTTCTTGGTGGTGTGGATTCAAAGGGCCTTGTGCTTGTATTCAAACAGTTTAATAGTTGTAAATGAATGGACTAACTTTTATCCAACAAAAAAGCAGGAAAGCGTGTTTTCCTATTCCAGAAATATACCAAGAACAATAAAACAACATTACCTAGCGCCTCAATGGCATTGCCTGCAGTCGGAGGAGAGCTACATAGTAGCTTGGCTAGCAGAGTAGCACTCGCTACCCAAAATCCCAACAAAATACTTAAAATTATTAATTTATGCCGCCCCGAAAATCTCTAAAAAGACACTCTTAGCAAAGATACTAAAATACACGAAGAAATTTTGCTACTCAAAAATTTCATTTCTGGCTACGACCCTGTCTGCAGCAAGGTTGAGGGGTGTATATGACCTTAACTCTTGTAAGACAGAGATACCCCTAATAAAACAGACCTAATAAAACAGAGACATATGACATATAATGAAAATTCGTCGCAATTGCACCATTCATACTTTACAACTGCATGAGGATAGAATGAAATAACATACATGAAGCACACGGTATTTAACGAGTCTATTCCTCCACATTTCAAAGCCAAAGGACACGGATTATGAGTCTCTGGCTTGATAGGAAATGAAAGCGAACAAGGACAAGAAAGATGAACGAAAATATGTTATCAGTTCAGAATAATAAGGCAATTGCTTAGTATTATATCACCTGTGTGCAATGACAGTCTTCTCGACCTTGTCCAGCCTCTCCAGCAAACCCAAGTTTCAATGAGGCCACCTCAAACCAACTGCCATCATATCTAACAGGGTCAAAATCTTTAGCTGTCATTCCTCTCATCATCATTATTGCCGCTTTTTAGGATCACCTGATCTCTTATCAAGAAGGAATGGAACTCGATTGCTTAAGACATTTGCAAGCTGATCCATGCTCACCTTGTCTAACTGTACTTCATCTATCATCTCCATAACGCAATCCCTCTTCAATAAAACAGAGACTCAACAAACTACAACCCAGACCTTGCCATCATCACCTTTGATGCTATTCCAGTCACCAACTACCAAATTTAATAATGTGGCATGGGACATGTTATCAAGTAGGACGCTAATCGACATAATCGGTGAATCAGCGGCTTTAAAAAATCATTATGCATATAAGATAGTGCATAAACAATATCCATTGTATTCTATGATGGCACCAATTTGAAGGATTAAAAGCACCGTGTAAATGATGAAAGATGCCTCCTTTGGTAGTAATTCATACACCGGTATTGGTATATCGGTCTCAAAGCAACCAACCATAGAGCTTTGTGATGTTAGCATGGTTTATATCATAACCATCCCAGCTGCAGCTTTGGATTAGAAGAGATCAACCAACTTCGGAACAACCTTAACGTCACAAAGGGCCTTGTTCACCACAAGCTGATCGTCTAGATGGCACCTGTGTTACTCAGACTCGGCAGAGAAGTGTCGTATCCGACGCTTATCAGAGTGTCGGACACATGATTCTAAAATTTAAGTGACACGGGGATGCAGTCAAACAACAAGTGTCTTGACCGACTTTAGAGAAACCGATACGACACTTCGAAATTAAAAGCTTACAAATAAATAGTAAATATAGTTTATTAATATCATTTTTTTTACATGGAAAAGGACAAATTTATGTGAGTAAATGTTATGGGGAAATAATCAAAAGTCCAACTTTTCAGTTTTCAATTGCATGTGAGTAATTTTATGGGGAAATAAAATAGATTAATAGACCATTAAATATGCACTGCTGCCTCTCTCTTCTTTTATATTTTAACATTTCCCCACATTTCTCTCTCTTCTTTAACCCTTTTCACCTTTGCCCACGTTATTTCTTCATCTTTTCTCGCTCTCTCTTCTCCATCTTCCTTGAAATATTTCTGACTATCACTGTGCAAAAGTGCGGGAGACGTGTCGTACTGTGAGACGTGTCAGGTGTCGTGTCTGGTGAAGTGTCGTGTCGACACTCGACACGCCACCTACCTGGAGTGTCAAAGCTTCTCTGGATGGCACTACGAGAATTGGCAAGAGCCTGGATCAAGGCTATAGCTGTTTGTACCTTTTTATTGTTCTCATTCTTTGAACATGGCTAAGAGCAAGCTGCTTTTCGTGTAAAATTCCTCCTGGAATAATCTTCTGGCACAAGCTTAAGCTCCTCCTTCTCGCTCTTGACCTTTGTTAAAGTATGTATGTGTTGGACATAAGAAGACTTAGCAACAGTCGGTTAGAAAAGTTGTTAGGTCAACTGTCAAAGTTAGTTAGTCTAGCTGTCAGTTTGTTACAAAGTTGTTATAGGAATTACCATAAGTCGGTTTATCTGTTTTGTATCACTTAGTATATAAGGTAATCTCCTCCTATTGTAATCATTACAAGATATCATAATACAATTGAATCATTTACACTCAAACATCTCTCTACAAAGTTTTCTCTCTAATTCTCTCTCAATCTTCATACTCTCTTACAATCTTCATCTTCTCTACCATGGAAGAATTGCAAATTCTTCATGGTATCAGAGCAGGATCTTCGTGATTCTGTTTCCGTCTTTGTTTAGTTGTTCTTTTCAGTTTTATTTTCCGCTGCACAATACAATTAGTTACAGTTAGTTCAGTTTCAGTTTGTTTAATTTTCTTGAAACAAAATCATTCATAAAAATGCCTGAAAACGTGGTAAACAACGCAATTGGTGTGGATGATCCACACTATATTCATCCTTCAGACATTCCTGGTGTCAAACTGGTTGGAAGCATCTTTGAAGGTTCTGGTTATGGCAACTGGAAAAGATCTATGCTCATAGCTTTGTCTGCCAAGAACAAAACAGGTTTTATTGATGGGTCAATTCCCAAACCAGCTGCAAATTCTGCAACCTCCAAGAACTGGCAACGCTGCAACGATATCGTTTTCTCATGGATACTCAATTCTTTGTCCCTTAAATCTCGATTCTATACTATATAGCACCACTGCGGAAAGAAGCATGGAAAGAACTCGAGGATCGGTTTGGGCGATCCAATGGGGCACGGCTCTATGGTGTCCAAAAGAAGTCAACGATTTTGCACAAGGGTCCAATCTATTGCTACATACTTCACAAAGATTAAGTCAATTTGGGACGAAATTGAAGGCATGGGGATGAATCCCAGATGCTCTTGTCAGTGTTCTTGTGGGGCAACAGAAAAACAACTCAAGTTTCAGGAAGACAAAAAGGTGGTTGAATTTCTAATGGGGCTTAATGAGTCCTATTCTGTGATTAGAGGAACTGTTCATATGCAAAATCCTTTGCCCAAAATGGCTATGGTTTATAACATCTTACTTCAAGAAGAAAGGCAAAGAGAGCTACACAATGTCTCACAAATTCAGACTGATGCTGCTGCAATATTGACAAAGAACATGAATTACAGAAATCCTAACAAAAGCTTTCAAGGACAAGTAGGTTTTCAAGGACACACACAAGGATACTATAAGTATCAGAATGTTGGTCAGAACTCTTATAATGGTCAGAATTCTTATAATAATGGGCAAACATCAAATTTCAAGCAAGGTGGCTACAAGAATCAGTCAAGTAATCAGCAGCAACAACATTCTGTTGGGGACAAACCTCTAAGTTTCTGTAAATATTGCAAGAAGGGTGGTCACACTGTTGATAATTGCATACACTTACAGAACAGGAACAGGCGGTTTGCAGGAAATGCTTTCTTTGATCAAAATCAGACTGTTGGACCTGGTAGTATGCAGTCCTCTGACAATCAGGCTAATCAGTTTAATGGGGGTGTGCAATTTAATCAGAATAATGCTACAAATGCTAATGATGAATCTGCAATGGCATCGCTAACTTTGCAGTAACACTCTCATTAACACTAATTTTAATGCTTATTTTAATTCCTGGATCTTGATACAAAGCGCCAATCATTTTTGTTCTAATAAAGCACTGTTTTCTGAGTGTCATGCTATTGCAAAACCATACAGTGTGTCATTACCTAATGGACATGTAGTTAAGATAGATACTGTTGGTACTGTATGGTTGACTGCAGGTTTCTGTTTGCTTGATGTGTTATATGTTCCTTGCTTTAAATTTAACCTGTTGTCTGTTAGTAAACTAGCAAAACAGTTAGACACAACAATAAGCTTTACCCCTGCAATATGTTATTTGCAGGATTGTTCCAAGAAGACATTGGTCCTTGGTAAAAATGTTCATGAGCTGTATCTCCTCCAAACAAGATTAGACAAGGAGCCAGTTTTACCTAGTAATGCAAATAAAACTTGTAATAAAGATAACAAAGATTTCTTTCGAACCGTTTACATTCTGCCATTTCTAGTGTACATAGTAATGTTTGGCATAAGAGATTGGGTCATCTACCTCTGTATAAATTGAAAAAACTGGGTGTTTGTACTGTTGATCCTAATGATAGTAATGAATTGAGTTCTTGTTACATCTGTGCTCAGGCTAGACAACACAGACTCTCTTTTCCTGTTAGTTCCAGTATTTCTTTTCATCCTTTTGAGCTCATTCACATAGACTTGTGGGGACCTTATCATGTTTCTACTTACAATGGATATAAGTATTTTCTAACTATTGTTGATGACTTCTCAAGATGCACATGGACTCATTTGCTGTCTTGTAAAAGTAATGCATTTCCTTTTATTAAAACTTTTCTGACTATGGTAGAAAGACAATTCAACAACAAAGTAAAAATTATTCGATCTGATAATGCCGTTGAACTAGGCACTAGTGGTGTAACATCAGCTTTTCTAGCTGAAAATGGTATTGTCCATCAAACATCTTGTATACACACACCTCAACAAAATGGTATTGTAGAAAGAAAGCACAAACATTTGTTAGAAACTACTAGAGCTTTAAAATTTCAATCTAATCTTCCTCTCAAATATTGGGGAGAATGTGTTCTCACAGCAACCTATATTGTCAATAGAGTTCCATCAAAAGTGTTGAATGGCTTGTCACCCTATCAAGTATCTTGTTTGGTACAAATTTCCGACCTTATGCATATGAAGTCTTATGGCTGTCTAGTTTATGCTTCTACACCCAAGCCTGGTAGAGACAAATTGTCTCCTAGGGCCTCTGCGTGTGTCTTTTTAGGATACCTTTTTGGAAAAAAAGCTTATAAGTTACTTGATTTGAAAACTAAGTCTATTATTCACTCAAGGGATGTTGTCTTTCATGAAGAGATCTTTCCATATGTTGATAATAAAGTTCATCACTTTGTGCCAATTGCTGTCAATGATGTTTTGGATACTGTTTCTGATAATGTTCAATGTGATCCCATATCCACTCCACATAATCCCAGCATTAATACACAAAGTACCACTGTCAATGCTCCCATCAGACAGTCGTCTAGAGCTTCTAGACCTCCAACTTATTTACAACATTATGTTTGTCCTTTAAACAAAAATTGTAATCTTTGTTGTCACACCCTTACATCTCTCTGTGAGAGTCAATCAGTTGCTTGTATATCTGTTGCTACTAATCCCATGTCCAGTATAAGTTGTGCTGATCCTATCAAAGAACCTAAGAGTTATGAAGAAGCTGCTCAGTTTCTTGAGTGGCAAGAAGCCATTCAGGCTGAATTTGATGCTTTGAACATCAACAACACTTGGACTGTGATGCCCCTACCATCTGGCAAGAAATCTATTTCTTGCAAATGGGTATTTAAGGTCAAACAAAAATCAGATGGAAGCATTGAGAGATATAAGGCTAGGTTGGTTGTCAAAGGATACACTCAAAGAGAAGGTATTGGCTACACTGAAACCTTCTCACCTGTTGTCAAAATGACAACTATCAGAAGCCTAATTGCTATTGCTACTAAGAGAGGTTGGGAAATGACACAATTGGATGTCAACAATGCATTCTTGCATGGTGAGCTTGATGAAGAAGTATATATGAAAGTGCCACCTGGATTGAAAGTTCAAGGCAAAAACATGGTCTGTAAGTTGGAGAAATCTTTGTATGGTTTGAAACAAGCCTCTAGGCAATGGAATGCCAAATTATGCACAGCATTAAGGTCCAGAGGCTATCAACAGTCTTTGAATGACTACTCCTTGTTCTCTAAGAAGACAAATGGAAAAGTGGTGTTCTTAGCCATATATGTGGATGACATCTTAGTTACTGGAGACAACTTAGAAGAAATTCACTCCCTAAAAGAGTTTTTGAACTCTTCATTCAAAATCAAGGATTTGGGAAGTCTGAGTTATTTCCTTGGTATGGAGTTTATTCCTGTTTCAAATGGGATGGTTATTACGCAAAGAAAGTTTGCAAGGGAGCTTCTATCAGAGTTTGGTGAAGCCAATTGGAAACCAGTTACCTGTCCTCTTGATAACACCATCAAATTACACTCAGAAGATGCTAACCTCATGGATAATCCTGCACAATATAGAACTCTGGTTGGCAAACTAAATTTCCTAACCAACACCAGGCCAGATATAGCATTCGCTGTCCAGCTGCTCAGTCAATTTATGGCATTTCCTAGAACTCATCACTGGGATGCAGCTTTACACGTTTTAAAGTATGTTGCCAAGGATCTTTCATTGGGTGTTTTGATGAATAGCAATCTCTCTTTCAAGTTGGAGGGTTACTGTGATGCAGATTGGGCAGCATGCCCAAATACCAGAAGATCAGTGAGTGGGTTTGTTGTATTCCTAGGAGGAAGTCTCATCTCCTGGAAATCAAAGAAACAGCAAACAGTTTCATTGTCCTCTGCATCTGCAGAGTACAGATCCTTAAGACGAATAACTGCTGAGCTTGCTTGGCTTAGCAGGTTGCTTACTGAGCTAGGAGCTCCTGACATCACTCCTATACCCATCAAATGTGATAGCCAGGCTGCTATTCACATAGCCAAAAACCCAGTTTTTCACGAAAGGACCAAGCACATTGACTTGGACTGTCATTTCGTCGGAGAAAAATTGAAAGATGGTTTAATTACACTGTCCTACATCCCTACCTTACAACAACCTGCAGATTTGTTTACCAAATCTCTCAATGGAGCTCAACATCACATACTACATATAGCAAGTTGGGTTTGTCACAAACAACCTCCAACTTGAGGGGGGATGTTGGACATAAGAAGACTTAGCAACAGTCGGTTAGAAAAGTTGTTAGGTCAACTGTCAAAGTTAGTTAGTCTAGCTGTCAGTTTGTTACAAAGTTGTTATAGGAATTACCATAAGTCGGTTTATCTGTTTTGTATCACTTAGTATATAAGGTAATCTCCTCCTATTGTAATCATTACAAGATATCATAATACAATTGAATCATTTACACTCAAACATCTCTCTACAAAGTTCTCTCTAATTCTCTCTCAATCTTCATACTCTCTTACAATCTTCATCTTCTCTACCATGGAAGAATTGCAAATTCTTCAGTATGAGTATGGCCGATTTGGAAGGGACAAAAACCTATGAATTGGGCTAAAATATCAGAGGATACTCACAGTAGAAAGTCTAGAAAGAAGCTGTAAATTTAGTTGAAAGATACTAATATAAATGATGGTGTACAAGTACGTGGATCATAATTCATAATTTTGACCTTCTTTGTTACTAGTTCTGTGTTCCCAAATTTAAGCACATTTGACCATGTTCACGTCAAGACAAACTTTCTAATTTTAGAAAAGCAGAAAAGCTATGAATGGACATATACTTTTGATTGCCTTCTTCTAATGTATAACAAAATATTTCCCACCAACAGTTCAGAGGAAATGAAAGACATTAGCATCTGATGCCCTATGAATAAATAAGATATGGTAACAGAGGTATTATCCAAGATTCCAAGGCATACAAGCATGAAAGAAAGAATTGAGAAGAGTTTAGTATATATTATGCAAAGGCTGCTGAAGATGGTATCATAATTACACAAATGTTTGTTTCCAGCAGCAATCTCAACCGCAATCAAATACATTGTGCCCAAATAATCTGAAATTAAATTAACATAAATTTGCTATCTCTTATGCAACAATTACTGGCGTTGTCCTTGCTGACAGTTTATGTTTGCTTTTAGATCCGTTTTCTATGTAAACACACCCACGTAGGTTAAACAGTCCCATACTCATTTTCCACAAAGCAAAACATGCTTAAATTATTGTGAAGTGTGAACTATTGGCTAGACGGACCAAAAACAGAATCCATAAACTATTAAGAGGAAAAGAGAAGTACTAATTACCTGTTGCCTTCTGCCGAGCAATGCCTCAGGTTGATCTTACAGTCTACTTAGCACTGATTCGTCTTCTTTCACTGTCATGATCTTGTATATATGCCATCAGAATCAGGAAACTTGAAAGATACAAATTTCATGGTAATAATACCACGTAATTGGATTAAAGGCGTACATTTTAGTACCGAGGTACCCCCAAGAAGTTCATTATTCACTGATTACCTCAACCAAATTATAGCCAAAGCTCTTAACATCAACACTGATGCAGCAAAAAAATTATAAATATTTTTGTATACAACAAGACTAGTAGCCATAAGAAAAGGATTCATTCTCCAGTGTTTAGAAAACTACTCCAGAACAATATTCTAAACTAAACAATACTTCTAACTTGTGAGATTTGTACTGTCTTTAATAATGCAAGTTTTTTATTTTTATTTTCATGGGAAAAACAAATGTGTAGAGAAACTAAAGACAAAAATGTGTCTCTTTGTCAAACTCTCAAGTCATGTCTCTGTATTACCTATTTAGTTGTATTAAAAAATATTCCTAGCAAAATATTAACCTTTAGTTGGTCACAAGACTCGCAACAGAAAACTTCTTTACTGTAAAGTGGTTCCAAGTTTGCGATAATTAATCACAACTCACAAGACCTACAACTCCCAACAATCTTAGAAAATAAGATAGCCAGTAATCTTTGCTTAGTGGCTGAAGAGTGAGGTTATAGTGGTTCCCTTCTCCGGTGAGAAACCCCAAAAGATCAAATCTTCATAACCCCTCCGCGAGTATAAACATAAGACATCTAAACTCAATTCATTGCAAAAGATAAAATAACAAAACCTTGTGCAAAAGTTAGGAATACAGCCTTACTCCTAACTGAACTCAAGAACAACAATAAAGACCAGTTGCGCAAGTAGTAGTTGATAGAATTAGTAAGTTGCCAAGTCATGGGATACAGTTGTTGAAAGAGTGACAACGAGCAAACCAACCAGTAAAGAAGGAAAGCAATTTCGTCTAACTTCCTTTCAAATACAAATGAAAATCATCTAACAACAGAGGGCAACATGAGCAACATTTACAGGAAGACCAACAATGAAAATCAATGGGGCATATTAAGTGTTTAAGACAAAAGAAGGATTCCAACTTGGGAGCGCAAAAACCATACATGATGTGGTCTATTCTTCGCAATCAGGGTTGACATGGTCATGTTATATGTATGCCAAGAGCCAATGCTCTCTGATAGTCTGATGCACAATACAGTCTGATGCACAATACGAATAATGCCAGAACACAATATTTCAGAAAATGTGCCTAAAGGACAGTTAATAGACTCTTTTTATATTGGCCTTTGATAGTATATTATATGCTTCAAGACTTGGTACCAAACCCCTAGATAATACATCAGAAATAAGGTTTTCTGCATCTTGAACACGGCCAGCCTCACGCAAGCCATCTACGAGAATGAAATAGACCACTACGTCAGGGACAATCCCAAGCTCACACATTTTTTGAAATATGTCAAGGGCTTTGTCGATGCTTTTATGTTTAACATATCCATGGATCAAAGAAGAAAAAGTCAAAACATTAGGCTGACATTGGCTTTTTACCATCAAATCCATGAGATCTCTTGCCTTGTCCATTTGGCCGCACGAGCAATATCCATCCAATAAAGCACTATACGTAACTACATCAGGACTCAATCCTCGTTTGATCATTATCGGTAAAATGGCTACTGCTTCATCAACCATACCTTCCTTACAATGCATGTCAATCAACATGCTGTATGTAGTAACATCGGGTGCAGCGTTGCTCTGCACCATCTCACCCAACATTTCGCTAGCCTCTCCCTTACGACCTAGATTGAGCATACCTCGTATCAATGAGGTATATGTGAACACATCTGGTTTGATGCCCTCAGTTTTCATGATTGAAAAGAGCTTGAGAGCCTCAGTTACCAACTTGTGTTTGCAAAGACTGTCGATAAGGGTAGTGTAGATGATAAGGTTAGGCTTACAACCTTCAGGGTCAGAATTCATTTGACGGAGCAAGTGGAGAGCGCGCTCATTGTCCCCGGTCCTGCAAAGACCTTTCACCATGGTACCATACGTAACAATACTTGGTTGAATGCCAAGCTTAACGACAGCTACATCCAACAACTTAACAGCATCGGGAAGCCGGTCATTTTGAACAAAGCCGTTAATTAAGGTAGTGAAAAAAACTAAATTAGACTCAAAGGGGTAGCCAAGCTTAAGGGACTTGCCAAGGAAAGAATACCCAAAATCGACACGGCCTAAGCGGCAGTAACAATTAGCGAGGATGCACATAGAATGCAAATCGGGTCGGATACCGGATAAATCAAGATGCGAATAGAGAGAAATAACAGTAGAATGAGGTTGTAATCGTTTGAGTCTGAGCATTGCCGCTAATAACCGATTAAAATCGACAATTGAAGGTCGGTGCACGAGAGACATCATTTGGTTGAAGAGATTTAGGGGAAATTGGAGATTATTAAACCCTAATTCGCATTGATATCTAACATACTTTATAAACATTAGAGGATCATCAATAGAAGAATTGCAAAAATAACGGGAATTAAATTGGAAATGAAGTTGAAATTGAAACCCTAGTCTAGAAAAAGGGGAAGACATTTTTTTTCCAAAAAAGGGAGAAAGAGAAGAAGAAATGAATACCAGAAATATGAGAGAAATGGCGAAACGGCGAGCGATTTGCAGAAGTGAAGTATAGAAGTGAGAGAGTACTCTGGTCGGGTAAAAATGCTATGAGGAGTTATAACTTATACGAGTAACTCTTACGAGTATAAGGTAAAAGTAAAATCTAAGAGCAATAGCAATACTACTGTACTTCTTAATATTGGGGTTATCACTAAGAATCTTGTTTTTTAAGTTTTTTTATTTCATTGAAAAATTGTTCTTATTTTTAAGAACAAAGTTCTAAAATAAGAACCAAATTTTTAAATATGGGAATGTGTATAACCAATAAATTAACTTTGTAAAATGTGAAAAACACTTCAACATTGTCATTTTTTAGTAAATTTCATTTAAGAACTTTTATATTAAGTTCTTCCATTGTAAACAAAAGTCCTTAAATATTGAAATTGACATAATATGACATGACATAGAAAGAACTTTATATAAAGTTCTCTTCTATTGCTGTTGCTCTAATAATCCCGATTCGACAGTCCCTCCCCGCGGCCGACCATCCATAGTCAACAGCCCCCTTCCCGCAGCCGACTAGTCGACAGCCCCCTTCCCGCAGCCGACCACCCCTCCCTCCACACATGTGAGATCGTCTCACAAAACAAACACCAAGCGATAAGAGCACATCAGTTTGCAATTGCTTATCATCTATATGAGTGCTTTAGTTACAAGATATAAGTTGATGACGACAAATGTTCAATTTTATGGCTTTAATTGTTTGTGGCTCTCGTTATAATGTCTAATAAAAAGGAGGACATCCTTGAAGATGAAGAACAAATCGCAGATTAAGAGAGCATCCTTCTCCACTACCTTACTTCGGTCCGACGTCCCCACAACCACCCTTTAACAACCAAACTTAATCCAAACGGTAGTGGTGAGTGTGGCAGTTGGCAGTGGTGGGAGATGGGTTTAGCAGTGGTAGTTAATGTTAGGGAAGAATTGTGGTAGGAGTAGTTAGGAGGAAATCAATGGGTTACCGGGGGAAGCATGGATGTACAAGTCTTGGAGGGTAAGGGAGGGGATCCCATTCCCTTTGTTTGCATCATCAAACAAACACAAACCAAGGAATCATGTACTCCCTCTTATTCACTATATCCTTTCCCTTTACATTTTGCACAAGGAATAAAAAATTGATTTTGGACCACACAAAACACATTACCCCACATGTAATTTATTTTGGACCACACAAATCAACCCAAAAAAGGAAATAGGGAAGAAAATCTGAATAATCCGAATAAGAAAATAAGAAAGAAAATGGTGAATAAGAATGAGTATGTTAATTTCATTTCCCTTTTTTTTAAACCCTTAACCAGACGCCTCTTAAAAGTAATGATTATTAAGTAATGTAATATTATAAACGATATGAAAAAGTAGAAAATATGTTACAATTTTCCTTAATATTTTCAATTAAATATGTATATTTCAAGCATAAAATATTGATTTTGACTAACTAAATATTAGTTTTAGTTAAATACTCCCTCATATAAGTTATTATAATCACAAAAGAAATGAAAGATAGACAAATAAGGAAAGTAGAAAATCTTTGTGAATTTGCCGTTTTAGAAAACGTGGAAGATGTTAGAGAGTACGAGAGACTATTTTATAAAACGAAACCTAAAAAATTAAATTTGAGAAAAAATTAATATATTTGTATTTATAATTAAAAATATTAAAGATCATATATAAGTTATACTCCCTCCTATTATACATAACCGTCCCATTGTGAAAATGACACAAGAATTAAGAAAGTAAGTTTAGACCTCACAAAAAGGACAATGGGACAGTTATGTGAATAGACGGAAATTGAATTGAATTTGGACCACACAACACTTACCAAAAATAGACAATGGGACAGTTACCCGACTAGACGGAAATGGACAATGGGACGATTATCTGGAATAGGAGGGAGTATTATTTATCTTCAGTTCTAATAATAATTTTTTTAAACAGGTCGCGTGAAGGGGATACTAACTAGTAGTCCCTCCAATACAATTCAAACTACCCATTTATTTTTTAAAGATAACTTTGTTAAATTGTTAACCTAAAATTTAGATATTTATGTTTGTTATAAAAAAAAAAGTTTCGGAAAATTATAATTTCGACAAAAAAAACATACAGTAGTATATAAATTAAGAAATACGTGATTAAAGCGTTGTCTCGTAAACCGTAAAAAGTCAAATGGGTAGTTTGGATTGGATTAGAGGGAGTTTTAACTAATCTCTGCTGTCTCTACCCTTAGTATCATCGTCGCACACCGGAGGTTAATTGGCGATGGATCGCAAACGATCACGCGAAGAGTCGCCGAAATTTAATAAACATATCCTCAAAATTGCGGTTGCGAGAGCTTCTAATTCTGTTGTCAGCATTGTTTCTCATGATGTTCCTGGTTTGTTTCGATCTCTTCTTATCCTAATTAATTCCAATTCCAATTATTATAGTCCAATTCCAATTATTATAGTTTAATCAGAATTCGTAGTTACAATTGGTCTTGCTTAAGACGGATATATCCGTTTTAAAGTTTGATTTTAGGCTAGGCTGCTGTTGCTGCTATTCTGCTAATATGTATGCTCTTGTAACACCGTCTTGCATAACAATTATCTAAAAGCTCCGTATTTTTATGCATGTATTTTTAGCGGAGATGGCTAAAAAGCTCCGTCGATATGTTGAGGTTGTGCCGCCGCCAAAGGAATTCATCTTTTCTGGATCCGGATTCATCATTGAATGCAATACTTGTTCTTCTTCTGATAAACCGAGTACTAGTAGTCCTCGTAGTCGTAGTCGATATTTATGCACAGTTTTAGCTCCTGCTTGTCTATTTAAGCGTCCTGATGATGTTCCCCTTGATACTATTAAGGTCACCTTCCTCCCTTCTGCTCCCTCTTGCTTTTGTGTTCCTTCCGTATTCCAATCATTTGCTCACCTTTGATTTGAAATTAGAAAGGAATTTAAAAGGTAAAAAATGATTTCAGAAAAAGAAACATACTTTTACCAGCTGTTGTTGATTCGCTTTTTTTATTATTATTGTGGTTCGGCAGATTGATGTTTTTGGGTCAACCGGAGTATTATACAAGGCTAAACTGTTGGCTTGTGATTTTCACTATAATCTCGCTCTTATTACCTTCAAATCTACGTCTCTACTTCAAGCCGTCACCTTTAAGGGCATAAATGATATCTTATCTATTGACACAACCCATCAGCTTCAGTCGAGGGAGGTGATGACTTTTCACCTTCAATCTCACTCTAGTTTATTCAAGGTTATTCCTGGAACGGAGATTTTCTCTGTTTGGCGCACTCACAGCCACCATTCCCATCTTTATCCTGGGTGTAGTTTTTTCAGGTATAACAATCTTTTTTTTTTTTTTTTTTTTTTTTTTTTATAAGGCCCAGTCGTTGACCAGTATTGTTTAGGATCATTGCCTCGCTTGTGTGTACAGTGCTTAAAGCTCCTGCCTTTGTTCACAGGTCAAAATCCCCTAAGGGATTTGGATGCAACGAACTCTACAACATAAAGGAGGACATCTATACTATCGTAAGAAATTGCATCTCTGCATACATATCTTAGAAATCCACTAAGACGCTCATGTCAAACTTACTTATCACAAAAGTAGGTCATCGATCTTTGAATGTTTCAACGTATATGTGGATGCATCTAACTAGAATAGTGTTTAAGGTAAGCTAAGATGTGCTGAAGTTTCAAAGTTTTGGTGACTTCTTTGCAACTTTTAGCCTTTCCACTAATTTATGCAGGACTGTTTTACGCTAAATTTTGCCTGGCAGTTTCTGATCTAAAAGATTAAGTTTGTAAAATTAAGAACCTTATGATTTAAATTCATGTACCTCCATGATATATGTTGTTGCTTACTTTACATGTTCTTTCAGCACTGCGATTCCTTCTCTGTTTGTTAGATATGCGTGCACAATGGCACATCATGGCCTTTCCTTTTCTTGTAGGGTTTAGATGGGGGACCAGCCCTCAACACTTTTGGAGAAGTTATTGGAATCATTTTCAATAAATCTTCTTTCTTACCAAGTAATATCATAACAAGATGGTGGAATCATTACAAAAGTTCCAGGTAAGTTCGATTTCGTTTTCATGTGTGTGCTTGGTATGTTACAGTTCCACTTTAATCTAATAATTTGTTGTATCTTGTTGTCCCGTCTTGTTGGTGTTTGAATTGGCAATGAAGATAACTTCCCTATTGTTTACTTGTATTTTTTTGCCACATTTTTCATTTGATTGTAAAGTGTTATGCACATGTATTCCACGATTGTCTTTAAGGTAAGCTTAATAATCTATATTATTATCTTTTCTTAAGGAACCACAGTGATTTTGACGACATTGCTTCCTTGCGTCAATAGTTATTATATAGTTTGAGGCTATTGCTACATTGTCACTAGTGAAGCAAATGGAGCTAAGTGCATTATATTCTTTGATTTTGTAGATAAGATAATCTTCCATTGTTTAGAATGGAGTCATGTGCATTATATTCTTGCTTTAGACGTAGCACACTAATGTAGCTCTACTTCTTTTTATTTTGAAGCAAGTTCTTATTTAATGCAATTCGCAATGCAGTTTTTTTTGTAGGTTGCTTATATTTGACCTCCCCTTACCCTGTCATCTAGGAGGGTAATGTTGTAGATAAGATTAGTAGATTACTTATGATAGCTTGAGACCTTAATCTTCTTGCTCTCTGTCTGTACGTGGGCCCTAATGGTTGTCCCCTCCTTGTCTCTTTTTGTACATTGGGAGTCACTTCTTTGGTGCATATCTCAGGATGGAGGTATGAGCGTGGTGGTGGCCTGGTGGGGCTGTAAGGAGAGTGGAAAACTAACACATCACTGATCTAATGCTTATGAATTTTGTTTCAATAGAAATTTCAAATCACGATGTCTTTTCATCATTCGCATCATCCCATGGATTTAATTGTGAGGTTTTTGGTGTAGGGAATTCCGTCGCCCTTTTCTTGGTGTGGAAGTTCTCAATCTGCCTGATGCCGGTTTAAAATTTCTCTCCCAATTTATTAATAAATTCCCAAACATATCAACTGCTGTAATTGTAACTAAGGTTAGTCATCCACCTTACTGTCGTGCTTATTTATGGTCAGTTTGTTGTGTCATAGACCTTTTATATATGATGAAACTCTTGCATTATTTCCATCCGTGATTTTGTTCCATTTTTTTTTTAGTTTGGGGTGGGCTTGTGGATTTGAATTAAAAATCTGTTCATGTGGCTACTTCACATTTCTACCAACACATGTTGATGGTTTAGCTTTTCGCACATGATTTCCTTAATGTAAAGAAAACAAAAATTGTACCCATTGAGAGTTTGAGACTACTGAGTTACGATTCTTGTTTTGTCATTTATACGTACTCTGTTAAAGACATGATTTAACGTACTACAGTTTTAGACAAAAGGAGGGATATGTGCGAAGACAGCCTAACTTTTCTTTATCTGAGCAGTGGTGCAATCATAATCTTTGAATTGACTAGTAAGTATTTAGTTCGTTAAGATCATTGATGACGGTTAGAGTCTAACCAAATGCGATTAACTAAACACGAAAGTCTACTGCACATGTGCGTCATTGTGATGAGGCTTACTTATCGTATTTTACTCTTTGCATTCTCATGTACAAACTAGAGAAGCTGTGTTTTTTTGTATAGATGTGTCATTGTGATGGACCTTACTTATCTTATTCTATTTGCTCCAGGTTGAGGAAGACTCTCCAGCTTCTTGTTCGGGGATACACACCAATGATGTCATTGTAAAATTAGATGACAAACTAGTGAAGAGTAAATTGCAGGTATTTTAAACTAGTTTCTGGGTTTTTATACGGACCTTACTTATCTTATTCTATTGTAAAATTACACCAACAGATCTTGTCTGCAACCTCAAATCAATTTTGAAGTGGTTTGTTGCTGTGGAGACTACTAATTGATGTTCTTTTGCTTTTTTTTTTTTTTTTTTGTTTTTTTTTGTTTTGTTTTGTTTGTGACAACGGTGAAGAAAATGAATGTTTTACATTGTGGTGGCACATCTCACTAAGACCTATAAACAACAACATAAAACACGAAAGTACTACTAATAACATAATCTAAAATGTTCTTTTGCTGATGAAATGTTATTCCATTAAAGTGATTATACTATCAAATTCCACTATTTAAATTGAACTCGATGTAGAGGAGTAGAGAACTCTGTTACACTGGTCATTCTAATCGTGCTTATGTAATCATATGTTATTTGCATTTGTTACCCATTTGATGAACAGCTTAAGAATTAGTTAATTGTATGTTATTTTTATTTTAGTTTTATGAGACAATATGGGAGAAAGCTGGGAAATCTGTGGAGCTCAATGTTCTTAGAGTAACCGGTGGTGAAGAATTGAATATGAGCATTGCGATTGAAGAGACCAGCCCAGAGAAATTTCATCAGTAAGCTTCTTAATTTATTTTTCCAAGATATTTTGCGATGCGAGTACAAAGCAATACTGTACGAGAGAGTCCTAAGGATGTCACTAGCTGAAATTTAGAACTCCTTATCTTGCATTGTTTCTGCAATTTCAGGTGGCCACATCCTTGTTGGAATGAACTACGGTAGGAGTAAGTGCATTATATTGAGAAATGTTTATGACGAGTACCTTCTACTCTCAAGTTTTAAGGCAGACAAACAAGTCTAGTGTCCAGCCATTTAGCGCCGAGTATCATTCAACTAAGTTATCATCCTGATGTCCAATAGTCCAATATTGTAATATTTAGTTTCTGACCTGTTTAGGGAAATCAAGAACAAGAGACTGAACAACTGAACAACTGAACAACCATATCAAACATGCATATTTATTAGGGTATTGCTCTTTCACATACGAACTTTACTCTTTCACATACATATTTTCATAATGTTTCCAAATACTATCCTTCTTTCTACAAAAAAAGACCCTTAATTTTATCCTTTCTCTTCCTCCTAAAACCTAATTTAATTTCACTCAAATTCTTCAATTATGAAACTTAATTCTCATATCAAACAAGTAAATAGTCTAATTTATCAAAACATTACATTAATTTATGCGACTTGATTTGTGTATTATAAAATCGAAAACCGAAAATTTCCACAAACTTCTTTCGGCTTGTAATTTGGTCATAGCACTTTATTGTTTTGCTTTATACACAAGTCTTCATCTCGAATGAATCAGTGGCTAGGGAATGATATTATTACCAGTTTAATTATCTCAGTCAAATTATCATTATTATCTATTTAATACTTGATCGTTTTCTCTTTTTTTTTAATTAATGAATTATAACATACTACATGGGAGAGCAGGAGTAGAGCGATTCGGGAAAACGGTACGGTCTGGTGACTCTGATGGGTGGGGGCCAGTTGTCGATTAGGGAAAGCGACTGTGGTTGCCGGTGGGTTGTTAGTGGTGGCTAGGTACGGGGATAGAGGCGGTGGCAGCGGGTGGTTGGCTTTATTAATTATTGTGAACATGCAGTACGAAAGATAGGGATGAGAGAAAGTTGAAAAAGTAAAAGAGATAAAATGGTAATTTTTGTATGTGAAAGAGTAAAATGCGTATGTGAAAGAGCAATATCAATTTATTATTTTGCAGATCTTTTGAAGACCCTTGTTCTGAGAGTCCAATGTATCGACTAATTACTATAAACAAACATAACTAGTAGGAGTGTGTCAATACTTGAAGGCAGAAAGCCAGATTCTCATACTACCACTTTGTAACCGCGACGAAATTACATTGATTTATCCAAAAATTACATTATCATGTCTTTTATTATTATATACTGCGTGCTTCGAATCAAAGCATACATCCATAATTTCATACATACTACCGAACTCATTTCAGGAATCAACCTGTTCTCTATGTTGTTCCACATTTGTTTTTGGGTAGAATTTAGTGGTATGATGATTTGTGGTGTCCGAACTCATTTCACGAATCAACCTTTTCGATTCAGCCTCAAATAACGAGCTTTAACACATTTTTCACGATAATCCGAGTTTCGGCGAATGCTGGTTTGTGGCACACCGGCACCCCCAAATGTCTTCCGTTGGTGCTCAAACTTTGCGTAGCCGCTTTATCTGACCCGAGGCACTATCTATGTTATTTCCGGAGTATTTTGTTCCGGGACCCTGAAATCCCGAAAAACCGTGTATTATACACTTCAATTTCAAATTTCGGAAGGTCGTCTTTAGGACCCGTTTCTTTTTCTCCCTGTTTTTCAATCACGCGTCCGAGCTCATTTCAGGAATCAACTTGTTTGATTTCAGCCTCAAATAACAAGCTTTAACACATTTTTCACGATAATCCGAGTTTCGACGAATGCTGGTTTGTGGCACACTGTCACCCCCAAATGTCTTCCGTTGGTGCTCAAACTTTGCGTGACCGCTTTATCTGACCCGAGTAACTTTCTATGTGATTTCCGGAGAATTTTGTTCCGGAATCCCGAAAAACCGTGTATTATACACTTCAATTTCAGCCGTTCGGAAGGTCGTATCGGACCATGTTTCTTTTTCTCCCTATTTCTCAATCACGCGTCCGAGCTCATTTCAAGATTTCAGCCTCAAATAACGATCTTTAACACATTTTTCACGATAATCCGAGTTTCGGCGAATGCTGGTTTGTGGCACGCCGGCACCCCCAAATGTCTTCCGTTGGTGCTCAAACTTTGCGTAGCCGCTTTATCTGACCCGAGGCACTATCTATGTTATTTCCGGAGTATTTTGTTCCGGGACCCTGAAATCCCGAAAAATCGTGTATTATACAATTCAATTTCAGCCGTTCGGAAGGTCGTACCGGATCCCGTTTCTTTTTCTCCCAGTTTTTCAATCACGCGTCCGAGCGCATTTCAGGAATCAACTTGTTCGATTTCAGCCTCAAATAATGAGCTTTAACACATTTTTCACGATAATTCGAGTTTCGACGAATGCTGGTTTGTGGCACACTGGCACCCCCAAATGTCTTCCGTTGGTGCTCAAACTTTGCGTGGCCGCTTTATCTGACCCGAGGAACTTTCTATGTGATTTCCGGAGAATTTTGTTCCGGAACCCCGGAATCCCGAAAAACCGTGTATTATACACTTCAATTTCAGCCGTTAGAAAGGTCAGAGCGGACTCTGTTTCTTTTTCACCCTGTTTTTCAATCACTTGTCCGAGCTCGTTTCAGGAATCAACCAGTTCGATTTCAGGAGTCAACCTGTTCGATTTCAGCCTCAAATAACGAGCTTTAACACATTTTTCACGATAATCCGAGTTTCGCCGAATGCTAGTTTGTGGCACACCGGCACCCCCAAATGTCTTCCGTTGGTGCTCAAACTTTGCGTGGCCGCTTTATCTGACCCGAGGCACTTTTTATGTTATTTCCGGAGAATTTTGTTACGGGACCCCGTAATCCCGAAAAACCGTGTATTATAGACTTCAATTTCAGCCGTTCGAAAGGTCGTACCGGACCCTGTTTCTTTTTCTCTCTGTTTTTCAATCACGCGTTCGAGCTCATTTCAGGAATCAACCTGTTCGATTTCAGCCTCAAATAACGAGCTTTAACACATTTTTCACGATAATCCGAGTTTCGGCGAATGCTGGTTTGTGGCACGCGCCTCACCCCCAAATGTCTTCCGTTGGTGCTCAAACTTTGCGTGGCCGCTTTATCTGACCTGAGGCACTTTTCTATGTTATTTCCGGAGAATTTTGTTAAGGGACCCCGGAATCCCCAAAAACCGTGTATTATACACTTCAATTTCAGCCGTTCGGAAGGTCGTACCGGACCCTGTTTATTTTTCTCCCTGTTTTTCAATCACGCGTTCGAGCTCATTTCAGAATCAACCTGTTCGATTTCAGAATCAACTGTTTCGATTTCAAATTTCGAATAACGAGCTTTAACACATTTTTCACGATAATCCGAGTTTCGGCGAATGCTGGTTTGTGGCACACTGGCACCCCCAAATGTTTTTCGTTGGTGCTCAAACTTTGCGTGGCCGCTTTATCTGACCCGAGTAACTTTCTATGTGATTTTCGGTGAATTTTGATCCGGGACCCCGGAATCCTGAAAAACCGTATATTATACACTTAAATTTAAGCCGTTCGGAAGGTCGTACCGGACCCTGTTTTTTTTCCCCCGGTTTTTCAATCACGCATCCGAGCTCATTTCAGAATCAATCTGTTCGATTCCAGGAATCAACCTGTTCGATTTCAGCCTCAAATAACGAGCTTTAACACATTTTTCACGATAATCCGAGTTTCGGCGAATGCTGGTTTGTGGCACACCGGCACCCCCAAATGTCTTCCCTTGGTGCTCAAACTTTGCGTGGCCGCTTTATCTGACCCGAGGAACTTTCTATGTGATTTCCGAAGAATTTTGTTCCGGGTCCCCGGAATCCCGAAAAACCGTGTATTATATACACTTCAATTTCAGCCGTTCGGAAGGTCGTACCGGACCCCGTTTCTTTTTCTCCCTGTTTTTCAATCACTTGTCCGAGCTCATTTCTGGAATCAACCAGTTCGATTTCAGGAGTCAACCTGTTCGATTTCAGCCTCAAATAACGAGATTTAACACATTTTCACGATAATTCGAGTTTCGGCGAATGCTGGTTTGTGGCACACCGGCACCCCCAAATGTCTTCCGTTGGTGCTCAAACTTTGCGTGGCCGCTTTATCTAACCCGAGGCACTTTCTATGTTATTTCCGGAGAATTTTGTTACGGGACCCCGTAATCCCGAAAAACCGTGTATTATACACTTCAATTTCAGCCGTTCGGAAGGTCGTACCGGACCCTGTTTCTTTTTCTCTCTGTTTTGCAATCACGCCTTCGAGCTCATTTCAGGAATCAACCTGTTCGATTTCAGCCTCAAATAACGAGTTTTAACACATTTTTCACGATAATCCGAGTTTCGGCGAATGCTGGTTTGTGGCACGCGCCTCACCCCCAAATGTCTTCCGTTGGTGCTCAAAATTTGCGTGGCCGCTTTATCTGACCCGAGGCACTTTTCTATGTTATTTCTGGAGAATTTTGTTAAGGGACCCCGGAATCCCGAAAAACCGTGTATTATACACTTCAATTTCAAATAGTTCGGAAGGTCGTGCAGGACCACATTTATTTTTCTCCCTGTTTTTCAATCACGCGTTCGAGCTCATTTCAGGAATCAACCTGTTCGATTTCAGTAATCAACCTGTTCGATTTCAGCCTCGAATAACGAGCTTTAACACATTTTTCACGATAATCCGAATTTCGGCGAATGCTGGTTTGTGGCACACTGGCACCCCCAAATGTTTTCCGTTGGTGCTCAAACTTTGCGTGGCCGCTTTATCTGACCCGAGGAACTTTCTATGTGATTTTCGGAGAATTTTGATCCGGGACCCTGGAATCCCGAAAAACCGTATATTATACACTTAAATTTAAGCCGTTCGGAAGGTCGTAACGGACCCTGTTTTTTTTTCTCCCTGTTTTTCAATCACGCATCCGAGCTCATTTCAGGAATCAACCTGTTCGATTCCAGGAATCAACCTGTTCGATTTCAGCCTCAAATAACGAGCTTTAACACATTTTTCACGATAATCCGAGTTTCGGCGAATGCTGGTTTGTGGCGCACCGGCACCCCCAAATGTCTTCCCTTGGTGCTCAAACTTTGCATGGCCTCAAACTTTGCATATACACTTCAATTTCAGCCGTTCGGAAGGTTGTTCCGGACCCCGTTTCTTTTTCTCCATGTTTTTCAATCACGTGTCCGAGCTCATTTTAGGAATCAACTTGTTCGATTTCAGCCTCAAATAACGAGTTTTAACACATTTTTCACGATAATCCGAGTTTCGACGAATGCTGGTTTATGGCACACTGGCACCCCCAAATGTCTTCCGTTGGTGCTCAAACATTGCGTGGCCGCTTTATCTGAACCGAGGCACTTTCTATGTGATTTCCGGAGAATTTTGTTCCGGGACCTGGAATCCCGAAAAACCGTGTATTATACACTTCAATTTTAGCCGTTCGGAAGGTCGTATCGGACCCTATTTCTTTTTCTCCCTGTTTTTTAATCACTTGTCCGAGCTCATTTCAGGAATCAACCAGTTCGATTTCAGGAGTCAACCTATTCTATTTCAGCCTCAAATAATGAGCTTTAACACATTTTTCACGATAATACGAGTTTCGGCGAATGCTGGTTTGTGGCACACCGGCACCCCCAAATGTCTTCCGTTGGTACTCAAACTTCGCGTGGCCGCTTTATCTGACCCGAGGCACTTTCTATGTTATTTACGGAGAATTTTGTTACGGGACCCCGTAATCCCGAAAAACCGTGTATTATACACTTCAATTTCAGCCGTTCAGAAGGTCGTACCGGACCCTGTTTCTTTTTCTTCCTGTTTTTCAATCACGCGTTCGAGCTCATTTCAGGAATCAACCTGTTCGATTTCAGGAATCAACCTGTTTGATTTCAGCCTCGAATAACGAGCTTTAACACATTTTTCACGATAATCCGAGTTTCGGCGAATGCTGGTTTGTGGCACACCGGCACCCCCAAATGTCTTCCCTTGGTGCTCAAACTTTGCGTGGTCGCTTTATCTGACCCGGGGAACTTTCTATGTAATTTCTGGAGAATTTTGTTCCAGGTCCCCGGAATCCCGAAAAACCGTGTAATATACACTTCAATTTCAGCCGTTCGGAAGGTCGTACCGGACCCCGTTTCTTCTTCTCCCTGTTTTTTAATCACTTGTCCGAGCTCATTTCTGGAATCAACCAGTTCGATTTCGAGTCAACTGTTCGATTTCACCTCAAATAACGAGATTTAACACATTTTCACGATAATTCGAGTTTCGGCGAATGCTGGTTTGTGGCACACCGGCACCCCCAAATGTCTTCCGTTGGTGCTAAAACTTTGCGTGACCGCTTTATTTGACCCGAGGCACTTTCTATGTTATTTCCGGGGAATTTTGTTCCGGGACCCCGGAATTCTGAAAAATCGTGTATTATACACTTCTATTTCACCGTTCTCGAAGGTCGTCTCGGACCACATTTTATTTTTCTCCTGTTTTTCAATCACGCGTTCAAGCTCATTTCAGGAATCAACCTGTTCGATTTCAGCCTCAAATAACGAGCTTTAACACATTTTTCACGATAATCCGAGTTTCGGCGAATGCTGGTTGCTGGCACACCGGCACCCCGAAATGTCTTCCGTTGGTGCTCAAACTTTGCGTAGCCGCTTTATCTGACCCGCCACTTTCTATGTTATTTCCAGAGAATTTTGTTCCGGGACCCTGAAATCCCGAACAACCGTGTATTATACACTTCAATTTCAGCCGTTCAGAAGGTCGTTCCGGACCCCGTTTTTTTTTTCTCCCTGATTTTCAATCACGCGTCCGAGCTCATTTCAGGAATCAACTTGTTCGATTTCAGCCTCAAATAACGAGTTTTAACACATTTTTCACGATAATCCGAGTTTCGGCGAATGCTGGTTTGTGGCACACTGGCACCCCCAAATGTCTTCCGTTGGTGCTGCTCAAACTTTGCGTGGCCGATTTATCTGAACCGAGGCACTTTCTATGTTATTTCCGGAGAATTTTGTTACGGGACCCCGGTATTCCGAAAAACCGTGTATTATACACTTCAATTTCAGTCGTTCGGAAGGTCGTACCGGACCCTGTTTATTTTTCTCCTTGTTTTTCAATCACGCGTTCGAGCTCATTTCAGGAATCAACCTGTTCGATTTCAGAAATCAACCTGTTCGATTTCAGCCTCAAATAACGAGCTTTAACACATTTTTCACTATAATCCGAGTTTCGGCGAATGCTGGTTGCTGGCACATCGGCACCCCGAAATGTCTTCCGTTGGTGCTCAAACTTTGCGTAGCCGCTTTATCTGACCCGCCACTTTCTATGTTATTTCCAGAGAATTTTGTTCCGGGACCCTGAAATCCCGAAAAACCGTGTATTATACACTTCAATTTCAGCCGTTCGGAAGGTCGTTCCGGACCCCGTTTCTTTTTCTCCCTTTTTTTCAATCACGCGTCCGAGCTCATTTCAGGAATCAACCTATTCTATTTCAGCCTCAAATAATGAGCTTTAACACTCATTTTTCACGATAATACCAGTTTCGGCGAATGCTGGTTTGTGGCACACCGGCACCCCCAAATGTCTTCCGTTGGTGCTCAAACTTTGCGTGACCGCTTTATCTGACCCGAGGCACTTTCTATGTGATTTCAGGAGAATTTTGTTACGGGACCCTGGAATCCCCAAAAACCGTGTATTATACACTTTAATTTCAGCCGTTCGGAAGGTCGTACCGGACCCTGTTTCTTTTTCTCCCTGTTTTTCAATCACGCGTTCGAGCTCATTTCAGGAATCAACCTGTTCAATTTCAAGAATCAACCTGTTCGATTTCAGCCTCAAATAACGAGCTTTAACACATTTTTCACGATAATCCGAGTTTCGGCGAATAATGGTTTGTGGCACGCGCCTCACCCCGAAATGTCTTCCGTTGGTGCTCAAACTTTGCGTGGCCGCTTTATCTGACCCGAGGCACTTTTCTATGTTATTTCCGGAGAATTTTGTTAAGGGACCCCGGAATCCCGAAAAACCGTGTATTATACACTTCAATTTTAGCCGTTCGGATGGTCGTACTGGACCCTGTTTCTTTTTCTCCCTGTTTTTCAATCACGCGTTCGAGCTCATTTCAGGAATCAACCTGTTCGATTTCAGGAATCAACCTGTTCGATTTCAGCCTCGAATAACGAGCTTTAACACATTTTTTACGATAATCCGAGTTTCGGCGAATGCTGGTTTGTGGCACACTGGCACCCCCAAATGTTTTCTGTTGGTGCTCAAACTTTGCGTGGCCGCTTTATCTGACCCGAGGAACTTTCTATGTGATTTTCAGAGAATTTTGATCCGGGACCCCGGAATCCCGAAAAACCGTATATTATACACTTAAATTTCAGCCGTTCGGAAGGTCGTACCGGACCCTGTTTTTTTTTTCTCCCTGTTTTTCAATCACGCGTCCGAGCTCATTTCAGGAATCAACCTGTTCAATTCCAGGAATCAACCTGTTCGATTTCAGCCTCAAATAACGAGCTTTAACATATTTTTCAAGATAATCCGAGTTTCGGCGAATGCTGGTTTGTGGCACACCGGCACCCCCAAATGTCTTCCCTTGGTGCTCAAAATTTGCGTGGTCGCTTTATCTGACCCGAGGAACTTTCTATGTGATTTCCGGAAAATTTTGTTCCGGGACCCCGGAATCCCGAAAAACCGTGTATTATACACTTCAATTTCAGCCGTTCGGAAGGTCGTACCGGACCCTGTTTCCTTTTCTCCCTATTTTTCAATCACACGTCCGAGCTCATTTCAGGAATCAACCTATTCTATTTCAGCCTCAAATAATGAGCTTTAACACACATTTTTCACGATAATCCCAGTTTCGGCGAATGCTGGTTTGTGGCACACCGGCACCCCCAAATGTCTTCCGTTGGTGCTCAAACTTTGCGTGACCGCTTTATCTGACCCGAGGCACTTTCTATGTGATTTCAGGAGAATTTTGTTACGGGAACCCGGAATCCCGAAAAACCGTGTATTATACACTTCAATTTTAGCCGTTCGGAAGGTCGTACCAGACCCTGTTTCTTTTTCTTCCTGTTTTTCAATCACGCGTTCGAGCTCATTTCAAGAATCAAGCTGTTCGATTTCAGGAATCAACCTGTTCGATTTCAGCCTCAAATAACGGGCTTTAACACATTTTTCACGATAATCCGAGGTTCGGCGAATGCTGGTTTGTGGCACACCGGCACCCCCAAATGTCTTCCGTTGGTGCTCAAAGTTTGTGTGGCCGCTTTATCTGACCCGCGGCACTTTCTATGTTATTTTCGGAGAATTTTGTTACGGGACCACGGAATCCCAAAAAATCGTTTATTATACACTTCAATTTTAGCCGTTCGGAAGGTCGTACCGGACCCTCTTTCTTTTTCTCCCTGTTTTTCAATCACGCGTTCGAGCTCATTTCAGGAATCAACCTGTTCGATTTCAGCCTCAAATAACGAGCTTTAACACATTTTTTACGATAATTCGAGTTTCGGCGAATTCTGGTTTGTAGCACACCGGCACCCCCAAATGTCTTCCGTTGGTGCTCAAACTTTGCGTAGCCGCTTTATCTGACTCGGGGCACTTTTTATGTTATTTCCAGAGAATTTTGTTCCGGGACCCTGAAATCCCGAAAAACCGTGTATTATACACTTCAATTTAAGCCGTTCGGAAGGTCGTTCCGGACCCCATTTCTTTTTCTCCCTGTTTTTCAATCACGCGTCCGAGCTCATTTCAGGAATCAACTTGTTCGATTTCAGCCTCAAATACCGAGCTTTAACACATTTTTCACGATAATCCGAGTTTCGACGAATGCTGGTTTGTGGCACACTGGCACCCCCAAATGTCTTCCGTTGGTGCTCAAACTTTGCGTGGCCGCTTTATCTGAACTGAGGCACTTTCTATGTGATTTCCGCAGAATTTTGTTCCGGGACCCCGGAATCCCGAAAAACCGTGTATTATACACTTCAATTTCAGCCGTTCGGAAGGTCGTACCTGACCCTGTTTCTTTTTCTCCCTATTTTTCAATCACTCGTCCGAGCTCATTTCAGGAATCAACCTGTTCGATTTCAGGAATCAACTTGTTCGATTTCAGCCTCAAATAACGAGCTTTAACACATTTTTCACGATAATCCGAGTTTCGGCGAATGCTGGTTTGTGGCACACCGGCACCCCCAAATGTCTTCCGTTGGTGCTCAAACTTTGCATGGCCGCTTTATCTGACCCGAGGAACTTTCTATGTGATCTCCGGAGAATTTTGTTCTGGGACCCTGAAATCCCGAAAACCGTGTATTATATACACTTCAATTTCAGCCGTTCAGAAGGTTGTTCCGGACCCAGTTTCTTTTTGTCCCTGTTTTTCAATCACGCGTCCGAGCTCATTTCAGGAATCAACTTGTTCGATTTCAGCCTCAAATAACGAGCTTTAACGCATTTTTCACGATAATCCGAGTTTCGACGAATGCTGGTTTATGGCACACTGGCACCCCCAAATGTCTTCCGTTGGTGCTCAAACTTTGCGTGGCCGCTTTATCTGAACCGATGCACTTTCTATGTGATTTCCGGAGAATTTTGTTCCGGGACCCCGGAATCCCGAAAAACCGTGTATTATACACTTCAATTTCAGCCGTTCGGAAGGTCGTACCGGACCCTGTTTCTTTTTCTCTCTGTTTTTTAATCACTTGTCCGAGCTCATTTCAGGAATCAACCAGTTCGATTTCAGGAGTCAACCTATTCTATTTCAGCCTCAAATAATGAGCTTTAACACATTTTTCACGATAATCCGAGTTTCGGCGAATGCTGGTTTGTGGCACACCGGCACCCCCAAATGTCTTCCGTTGGTGCTCAAACTTTGCGTGGCCGCTTTATCTGACCCGAGGCACTTTCTATGTTATTTACGGAGAATTTTATTACGGGACCCCGTAATCCCGAAAAACCGTGTATTATACACTTCAATTTCAGCCGTTCGAAAGGTCATACCGGACCCTGTTTCTTTTTCTCCCTGTTTTTCAATCACGCGTTCGAGATCATTTCAGGAATCAACCTGTTCGATTTCAGGAATCAACCTGTTCGATTTCAGCCTCAAATAACGAGCTTTAACACATTTTTCACGATAATCCGAGTTTCGGCGAATGCTGGTTTGTGGCACGCGCCTCACCCCGAAATGTCTTCCGTTGGTGCTCAAACTTTGCGTGGCCGCTTTAGCTGACCCGAGGCACTTTTTTATGTTATTTCCGGAGAATTTTGTTAAGGGACCCCGGAATCCCGAAAAACCGTGTATTATACACTTCAATTTTAGCCGTTCGGAAGGTCGTACCGGACCCTGTTTCTTTTTCTCCCTGTTTTTCAATCACGCGTTCGAGCTCATTTCAGGAATAAACCTGTTCGATTTCAGGAATCAACATGTTCGATTTCAGCCTCGAATAACGAGTTTTAACACATTTTTCACGATATTCCGAGTTTCGGCGAATGCTGGTTTGTGGCACACTGGCACCCCCAAATGTTTTCCGTTGGTGCTCGAAATTTGCGTGGCCGCTATATCTGACCCGAAGAACTTTCTATGTGATTTTCGGAGAATTTTGATCCGGGACCCCGGAATCCCGAAAAACTGTATATTATACACTTAAATTTCAGCCGTTCGGCAGGTCGTACCGGACCCTGTTTTTTTTCTCCCTGTTTTTCAATCACGCTTCCGAGCTCATTTCAGGAATCAACTTGTTCGATTTCAGACTCAAATAACGAGCTTTAACACATTTTTCACGATAATCCGAGTTTCGGCGAATGCTGGTTGCTGGCACACCGGCACCCCGAAATGTCTTCCGTTGGTGCTCAAACTTTGCGTAGCCGCTTTATCTGACCCGCCACTTTCTATGTTATTTCCAGAGAATTTCGTACCAGACCCTGTTTCTTTTTCTTCCTGTTTTTCAATCACGCGTTCGAGCTCATTTCAAGAATCAAGCAGTTCGATTTCAGGAATCAACCTGTTCGATTTCAGCCTCAAATAACGGGCTTTAACACATTTTTCACGATAATCCGAGGTTCGGCGAATGCTGGTTTGTGGCACACCGGCACCCCCAAATGTCTTCCGTTGGTGCTCAAAGTTTTCGTGGCCGCTTTATCTGACCCGCGGCACTTTCTATGTTATTTTCGGAGAATTTTGTTACGGGACCACGGAATCCCAAAAAATCGTTTATTATACACTTCAATTTTAGCCGTTCGGAAGGTCGTACCGGACCCTGTTTCTTTTTCTCCCTGTTTTTCAATCACGCGTTCGAGCTCATTTCAGAATCAACTTTGTTCGATTTCGAGAATCAACCTGTTCGATTTCGACCTCAAATAACGAGCTTTAACACATTTTTCACGATAATCCGAGGTTCGGCGAATGCTGGTTTGTAGCACACCGGCACCCCCAAATGTCTTCCGTTGGTGCTCAAACTTTGTGTAGCCGCTTTATCTGACTCGGGGCACTTTTTATGTTATTTCCAGAGAATTTTGTTCCGGGACCACGGAATCCCGAAAACCGTGTATTATACACTTCAATTTAAGCCGTTCGGAAGGTCGTTCCGGACCCCATTTCTTTTTCTCCCTGTTTTTCAATCACGCGTCCGAGCTCATTTCAGGAATCAACTTGTTCGATTTCAGCCTCAAATACCGAGCTTTAACACATTTTTCACGATAATCCGAGTTCCGACGAATGCTGGTTTGTGGCACACTGGCACCCCCAAATGTCTTCCGTTGGTGCTCAAACTTTGCGTGGCCGCTTTATCTGAACTGAGGCACTTTCTATGTGATTTCCGCAGAATTTTGTTCCGGGACCCCGGAATCCCGAAAAACCGTGTATTATACACTTCATTTCACCGTTCGGAAGGTCGTGCGACCCGATTCTTTTTCTCCCTATTTTTCAATCACTCGTCCGAGCTCATTTCAGAATCAACCCGTTCGATTTCAGGAATCAACTTGTTCGATTTCAGCCTCAAATAACGAGCTTTAACACATTTTTCACGATAATCCGAGTTTCGGCGAATGCTGGTTTAAGGCACACCGACACCCCCAAATGTCTTCCGTTGGTACTCAAACTTTGCATGGCCGCTTTATCTGACCCGAGGAACTTTCTATGTGATCTCCGGAGAATTTTGTTCCGGGACTCTGAAATCCCGAAAACCGTGTATTATATACACTTCAATTTCAGCCGTTCGGAAGGTTGTTCCGAACCCAGTTTCTTTTTCTCCCTGTTTTTCAATCACGCGTCCGAGCTCATTTCAGGAATCAACTAGTTCGATTTCAGCCTCAAATAACGAGCTTTAACGCATTTTCACGATAATCCGAGTTTCGACGAATGCTGGTTTATGGCACACTGGCACCCCCAAATGTCTTCCGTTGGTGCTCAAACTTTGCGTGGCCGCTTTATCTGAACCGATGCACTTTCTATGTGATTTCCGGAGAATTTTGTTCCGGGACCCCGGAATCCCGAAAAACCGTGTATTATACACTTCAATTTCAGCCGTTCGAAAGGTCATACCGGACCCTGTTTCTTTTTCTCCCTGTTTATCAATCACGCGTTCGAGCTCATTTCAGGAATCAACCTGTTCGATTTCAGGAATCAACCTGTTCGATTTCAGCATCAAATAACGAGCTTTAACACATTTTTCACGATAATCCGAGTTTCGGCGAATGCTGGTTTGTGGCACGCGCCTCACCCTGAAATGTCTTCCGTTGGTGCTCAAACTTTGCGTGGCCGCTTTATCTGACCCGAGGCACTTTTCTATGTTATTTCCGGAGAATTTTGTTAAGGGACCCCGGAATCCCGAAAAACCGTGTATTATACACTTGATTTTAGCCGTTCGGAAGGTCGTCTGCGGACCTGTTTCTTTTTCTCCTGTTTTTCAATCACGCGTTCGAGCTCATTTCAGGAATCAACCTGTTCGATTTCAGGAATCAACCTGTTCGATTTCAGCCTCGAATAACGAGTTTTAACACATTTTTCACGATATTCCGAGTTTCGACGAATGCTGGTTTGTGGCACACTGGCACCCCCAAATGTTTTCCGTTGGTGCTCAAAATTTGCGTGGCCGCTTTATCTGACCCGAAGAACTTTCTATGTGATTTTCGGAGAATTTTGATCCGGGACCCCGGAATCCCGAAAAACCGTATATTATACACTTAAATTTCAGCCGTTCGGAAGGTCGTACCGGACCCTGTTTTTTTTCTTCCTGTTTTTCAATCACGCGTCCGAGCTCATTTCAGGAATCAACCTTTGTTCAATTCAAATTTCAAATAACGAGCTTTAACACATTTTTCACGATAATCCGAGCTTCGGCGAATGCTGGTTTGTGGCACACCGACACCCCCAAATGTCTTCCCTTGGTGCTCAAACTTTGCGTGGTCGCTATATCTGACCCGAGGAACTTTCTATGTCATTTCCGGAGAATTTTGTTCCGGGACCCCGGAATCCCGAAAAACCGTGTATTATACATTTCAATTTCAGCCGTTCGGAAGGTCGTATCGGACCCTGTTTCTTTTTCTCCCTATTTTTCAATCACACGTCTGAGCTCATTTCAGGAATCAACGTGTTCGATTTAAGGAACCAACCTGTTCGATTTCAGCCTCAAATAACGAGCTTTAACACAGTTTTCACGATAATCCGAGTTTCGGCGAATGCTGGTTTGTGGCACACCGGCACCCCAAATGTCTTCCGTTGGTGCTCAAACTTTGCGTGGCCGCTTTATCTGACCCGAGGAACTTTCTATGTGATCTCCGGAGAATTTTGTTCCGGGACCCTGAAATCCCGAAAAACCGTGTATTATATACACTTCAATTTCAGCCGTTCGGAAGGTTGTTCCGGACCCCGTTTATTTTTCTCCCTGTTTTTCAATCACGCGTCCGAGCTCATTTCAGGAATCAACTTGTTCGATTTCAGCCTCAAATAACGAGCTTTAACACATTTTTCACGATAATCCGAGTTTCGGCGAATGCTGGTTTATGGCACACTGTCGCCCCCAAATGACTTTCGTTGGTGTCCAAACTATGCGTGGCTGCTTTATCTGACCCGAGGAACTTTCTATGTTATTTCCGGAGAATTTTGTTCCGGGTCCCTGGAATCCCGAAAAACCGTGTATTATACACTTCAATTTCAGCCGTTCGGAAGGTCGTACCGGACCCCGTTTCTTTTTCTCCCTGTTTTTCAATCACTTGTCCGAGCTCATTTCTGGAATCAACCAGTTCGATTTCAGGAGTGGACCTGCTCGATTTCAGCCTCAAATAACGAGATTTAACACATTTTCACGATAATTCGAGTTTCGGCGAATGCTGGTTTGTGGCACACCGGCACCCCCAAATGTCTTCTGTTGGTGCTCAAACTTTGCGTGGCCTCTTTATTTGACCCGAGGCACTTTCTATGTTATTTCCGGGGAATTTTGTTACGGGACCCCAGAATTCTGAAAAACCGTGTATTATACACTTCTATTTCAGCCGTTCGGAAGGTCGTACCGGACCCTGTTTATTTTTCTCCCTGTTTTTCAATCACGCGTTCGAGCTCATTTCAGGAATCAACCTGTTCGATTTCAGGAATCAACCTGTTCGATTTCACCCTCAAATAACGAGCTTTAACACATTTTCACGATAATCCGAGTTTCGGCGAATGCTGGTTGCTGGAACACCGGCACCCCGAAATGTCTTTCGTTGGTGCTCAAACTTTGCGTAGCCGCTTTATCTGACCCGCCACTTTCTATGTTATTTCCAGAGAATTTTGTTCCGGGACCCTGAAATCCCGAAAAACCGTGTATTATACACTTCAATTTCAGCCGTTCGGAAGGTCGTTCCGGACCCCGTTTCTTTTTCTCCCTGATTTTCAATCACGCGTCCGAGCTCATTTCAGGAATCAACTTGTTCGATTTCAGCCTCAAATAACGAGCTTTAACACATTTTTCACGATAATCCGAGTTTCGGCGAATGTTGGTTTGTGGCACACTGGCACCCCCAAATGTCTTCCGTTGGTGCTGCTCAAACTTTGCGTGGCCGATTTATCTGAACCGAGGCACTTTCTATGTTATTTCCGGAGAATTTTGTTACGGGACCCCGGAATTCCGAAAAACCGTGTATTATACACTTCAATTCCAGCCGTTCGGATGGTCGTACCGGACCCTGTTTATTTTTCTCCTTGTTTTTCAATCACGCGTTTGAGCTCATTTCAGGAATCAACCTGTTCGAATTCAGGAATCAACCTGTTCGATTTCAGCCTCAAATAACGAGCTTTAACACATTTTTCACGATAATCCGAGTGTCGGCGAATGCTGGTTGCTGGCACACCGGCACCCCGAAATGTCTTCCGTTGGTGCTCAAACTTTGCGTAGCCGCTTTATCTGACCCGCCACTTTCTATGTTATTTCCCGAGAATTTTGTTCCGGGACCCTGAAATCCCGAAAAACCGTGTATTATACACTTCAATTTCAGCCGTTCGGAAGGTTGTTCCGGACCCCGTTTCTATTTCTCCCTGATTTTCAATCATGCGTCCGAGCTCATTTCAGGAATCAACTTGTTCGATTTCAGCCTCAAATAACGAGCTTTAACACATTTTTCACGATAATCCCAGTTTCGGCGAATGCTGGTTTGTGGCACACCGGCACCATCAAATGTCTTCCGTTGGTGCTCAAACTTTGCGTGACCGTTTTATCTGACCCGAGGCACTTTCTATGTCATTTCAGGAGAATTTTGTTACGGGACCCCGGAATCCCGAAAAACCGTGTATTATACAATTCAATTTCAGTCGTTCGGAAGGTCGTACCAGACCCTATTTCTTTTTCTTCCTGTTTTTCAATCACGCGTTCGAGCTCATTTCAGGAATCAACCTGTTCGATTTCAGGAATCAACCTGTTCGATTTCAGCCTCAAATAACGAGCTTTAACACATTTTTCACGATAATCCGAGTTTCGGCGAATGCTGGTTTGTTGCACACCGGCACCCCCAAATGTCTTCCGTTGGTGCTCAAACTTTGCGTGGCCGCTTTATCTGACCCGTGGCACTTTCTATGTTATTTCCGGAGAATTTTGTTACGGAACCCCGGAATCCCGAAAAATCGTTTATTATACACTTCAATTTCAGCCGTTCGGAAGGTCGTACCGGACTCTGTTTCTTTTTCTCCCTGTTTTTCAATCACGCATTCGAGCTCATTCCAGGAATCAACCTGTTCGATTTCAGCCTCAAATAACGAGCTTTAACACATTTTTCACGATAATCCGAGTTTCGGCGAATGCTGGTTTGTAGCACACCGGCACCCCCAAATGTCTTCCGTTGGTGCTCAAACTTTGCGTAGCCGCTTTATCTGACTCGGGGCACTTTCTATGTTTTTTCCAGAGAATTTTGTTCCGGGACCCTGAAATCCCGAAAAACCGTGTATTATATACACTTCAATTTCAGCCGTTCGGAAGGTACCAGACCCTGTTTCTTTTTCTCCCTGTTTTTTAATCACTTGTCCGAGCTCATTTCAAGAATCAACCTGTTCGATTTCAGGAGTCAACCTATTCTATTTCAGCCTCAAATAATGAGCTTTAACACATTTTTCACGATAATCCGAGTTTCGGCGAATGCTGGTTTGTGGCACACCGGCACCCCCAAATGTCTTCCGTTGGTGCTCAAACTTTGCGTGGCCGCTTTATCTGACCCGTGGCACTTTCTATGTTATTTCCGGAGAATTTTGTTACAGAACCCCGGAATCCCGAAAAATCGTTTATTATACACTTCAATTTCAGCCGTTCGGAAGGTTGTTCCGAACCCAGTTTCTTTTTCTCCCTGTTTTTCAATCACGCGTCCGAGCTCATTTCAGGAATCAACTAGTTCGATTTCAGCCTCAATAACGAGCTTTAACGCATTTTCACGATAATCCGAGTTTCGACGAATGCTGGTTTATGGCACACTGGCACCCCCAAATGTCTTCCGTTGGTGCTCAAACTTTGCGTGGCCGCTTTATCTGAACCGATGCACTTTCTATGTGATTTCCGGAGAATTTTGTTCCGGGACCCCGGAATCCCGAAAAACCGTGTATTATACACTTCAATTTCAGCCGTTCGGAAGGTCGTACCGGACCCTGTTTCTTTTTCTCTCTGTTTTTTAATCACTTGTCCGAGCTCATTTCAGGAATCAACCAGTTCGATTTCAGGAGTCAACCTATTCTATTTCAGCCTCAAATAATGAGCTTTAACACATTTTTCACGATAATCCGAGTTTCGGCGAATGCTGGTTTGTGGCACACCGGCACCCCCAAATGTCTTCCGTTGGTGCTCAAACTTTGCGTGGCCGCTTTATCTGACCCGTGGCACTTTCTATGTTATTTCCGGAGAATTTTGTTACGGAACCCCGGAATCCCGAAAAATCGTTTATTATACACTTCAATTTCAGCCGTTCGGAAGGTCGTACCGGACTCTGTTTCTTTTTCTCCCTGTTTTTCAATCACGCGTTCGAGCTCATTCCAGGAATCAACCTGTTCGATTTCAGCCTCAAATAACGAGCTTTAACACATTTTTCACGATAATCCGAGTTTCGGCGAATGCTGGTTTGTAGCACACCGGCACCCCCAAATGTCTTCCGTTGGTGCTCAAACTTTGCGTGGCCGCTTTATCTGAACCAAGGCACTTTCTATGTGATTTCCGGAAAATTTTGTTCCGGGACCCCGGAATCCCGAAAAACCGTGTATTATACACTTCAATTTCAGCCGTTCGGAAGGTCGTACCGGACCCCGTTTCTTTTTCTCCCTGTTTTTTAATCACTTGTCCGAGCTCATTTCAGGAATCAAGCTGTTCGATTTCAGGAGTCAACCTATTCGATTTCAGCCTCAAATAACGAGCTTTAACACATTTTTCACGATAATCCGAGTTTCGGCGAATGCTGGTTTGTGGCACACCGGCACCCCCAAATGTCTTCCGTTGGTGATATGTTCATTTTATATATACTTTTACCCCTCATTTTAGCTCGGTTTCTATTGATTATCATACTTTAATTAGTATATTTTTGAGCTAATTTTGTGTTCTAGGTGTATTGTTGTGTTTGTTACGGTTTTATAGGAATCTAAGCATTTAAAGGCTTTTTCCTATGATTTTGTACACCAAGTTCACTAAGCTAAACAAGGCCAAATATTGGACTAAGTGTGTGAATATTGCTTGGGTTTTGCATGAAGATTAGTGGATTGAGGTAAGGAATTACAAATGAAGCCAAATGTAAAGTCAAGCTCAAAATGAAGGTCCATATTAAGGTGCAAGCATTGGATGCCAAAGAGAGCTTAGGATGCTAGGAATTTAGAGCATTACCGGGTGATTAAGGAGCATTAAAAACGAAGCATAGAGATTCCTCACGTAATTAAACAAGAATTAAGACGATTGACCGAGGAACACACGACCCCGATCGGGGTTGCATGCTCATTGATGGCTTACGTTTTCTCCTCCTCTCCTATAAATAGGAGAGGTATTCCTAGGTTTTAGCTATCCCATTTTACGTCCAAGTTTACTACAATCAGCCTCAAGCATTATAAGTTTTCTCTCATTAGTTTTCATATCAAGTTTAAGTTGTTTAAGCATTCCTTAGTTAATCTTTCAACATTTTGTATTTCAAGAGATTCTCAAGCATTTGATATTAAATCTTTTGGTTATTAGTTGTTTGTTCTTCCATACAAGTCTTCCTTTATAAGGTATTTCTTATTACAAGTTGTTTCGGCTAAAAATAGCGTAATAAAGAAAGCCACTTGGTAAAATAAAGATTATAAAGAAGAGGTGAGGAGGAAGGGAGCCCGCGGTCAGGAGAAGGGGGAATGGGCTTAAGAAGGATAAAGAGCCCATCATAGAAGGCGCCCGTGTTAAGAAAAGAAGTGTCAGGGAGAAGTTAGGGAGAAGTTAGGGAGAAGTTAGGGAGATCGGGGAGAATTGGCAAAGGAGTCCGGGTTTGGAAAGAAGTCTTTATGGAAATAATATTCTCTTTCCATATTCGAGGTAGAGGATATCTAGGGTTCTTACCCTATAAATAGCAAAGGAAGGAAATCAAGAAGGACATTCATTCACCCATCCATTCATTCAACATCATATTCAAGACATAAAACTCCGCGGCACATCATCTTCAAATATACGTACATCTGAGATCTTGCAAGCCTGACACCTCAAGCCAGCAAGATTAGCATAAACGTTACCATTGTAATCATCCTCCAACTCACGCCAGATAGCTGGCAGCCAGCCAGCTGCGTAGGGATACAAACAGGTGGCCCCCCCGTCGGCATCCTCCTGCAGCGATCGATCGTACACACAGTAGCGGATCCGAGTCAAACCAAAAAGTGAACGCGGCGGGGGACAATCGTCACCGCAACCCCCACGGCTGCGGGAGCTTATCGTAACCTTCAAGAAACCGGATCGGGAGGAAATATGTAGACAAATGACAAAGGACCCAGTTCACCAATATAACTAATCAGTAGTACTTGGAACTAAAGGAGATGCTGAGCAGGGTTCCAGGGCTACCACCCCCACTTTAGAAAGCAGCTCTAGACAGTTATGCCGACTCACCATTCGTAGACACCATATCCATCACAGCCATGCCAAAGGGATTCACAAATCCAAATATGCCTCTCTTCGACGGCACAACAGATCCCTTTGATCATGTTAGCCAATATAAGCAGAAAATGATGACGGTAACAGCTATAGGGCAAGTCAGGAGGCTTGCATGTGCAAAGGATTCAGGTCCACCTTAACGGGACCAGCACTTCGATGGTTTGTGAGCCTGCCCAACAGGTCGATATCTACATTTGCTGAATTGGTAAACGCATTTACTCAACAGTTCGCAAGCAGCAGAAAGCCACAGAAGCACGCAGGAGACTTATACAGAATCGTCCATGGAGCAGGAGAGAGCATTGGAGAATACAATACTAGGTTCAACAATGAGAAGGTGGCAGTTCGAGAGTGCGATGTTTCAACAGCAGTAGAAGCCTTCAGAAGAGGCCTCCACCACGACTCTGACCTATACAAGCAGTTAACCATGCATCCATGCCATAGTTTTGAAGCAGTACAGGAGAAGGCAGCTGCCGCAATCAGGTTGGAAGAGGATATCCTAGCCAGAGCCAGCTTACAAAGCACGCCAAGTATTTCTAGTACTTCAGCCGTGGAGAAATCAGGAAGAAAGCAAACCACCAGCAAGAAGGATGAGAGATACAGACCCTGGCAGAATATGGGTTCACTACAGGCATCAGAGGAATCTTGAAGGCACTTACAGAGATGGGAGATGGTGTGACACCCTTAAAATTAACGATAAATAAAGGCGTAAATTCTACGGAAAAACTGGTAGGATATGTTTGTAATTGGTTCAACTAGCCAAAAACCTGTAATTTCAAAAACTTTTCTAAACCAATCACAACATTTCCAACATTCCCAAGAGGCGGGTGCCAAAACCTGCAATGCTAACGAACTAATTTACTTAACACCGCTAAAAATAAGAAAATACATAATGATATAACCCAAAATAGAAAAGGGAGACATATGTCCCTTCAAATTATATACAAAACCAAAAGTTAAAAGGTTTACTATAAGAATAACCAAAACTAGGTCCAAGGTTCCTTATGCTCACTAGCTCGTCTGTGACCCCAACAAAGCATCAACAACCTGTCAATCGCATTTTATACAAACACGAAAGCCACAATTCAGTGGGGAGTAACTTCGAGTCCTCCCAGCCACGAATCGTCAAAATTAATGTAACATGTAGTAAAACATGTAAACAATACGATAACTAATTCAATTATCAATTATTCTAACATATGAGTCCTAACTGACCAAACTAAACTATCATGTGAAACATATAACAAATTGTAATCCAAACTCTATCAACCATAGCCGGCTTGCATCTCACCTTCTATGATTCATAGAATCATCAAACAAGAAAGGGCAATATATCAAAGACAGGCATAAGTTCTTAGTCCCGTCAATAGTCACTTTGTAACTCGAGTCTATACCACGAGGTAGGGAAGGTAATCGAACCGGTATCTTGGCTCAACGGTTAATATTAATAAAACATGGCCAAGAGACAACACAACCCTAGCCTAAAATCTGCGCAGACCTAGACATGCGGATACACACCACCGCACCCAAGACCCACAATTTTTCTAAAACAAAGTGAGTACCCTAAGGAGTCCACCAAAGGGTTGGCTAGTACTTAAGCTGACCACTTACTAACAAAATAAGTAACGAGGTCATGCCCCAACTTGGATATAAATCCACTAGTCAGGAACACAAAGGCTATCAAGCAGTGAACATATACTCGTCAAAGACTATAAAGACCTATCTATGATGAAGGCCGAAATACTCACCTAGGACCTAGTCCCAGCTAGTCCCAGCTTGAATACTTTAGCCCACACCACACAAGACTCACCACACAAGTCAAGTAAGACACCCACTTAACCATAAGAGGGCAAAGAGTCCTACTTACCAACATAAATTCTAACATTCTATCATGTGAAAGGCTATATAAATGTCTATTCAGCAAACAATCCAACAATATCCTCAATAAGTATTCAATACTAATTTCCAATTCTAACAGTATTAACCATGTTAAAGGCTTTAGGGAATCTAGGGCCGTTTCTACAATATAAGAAGCTACTTAAATCAACTAATTACACATGTGAAATAAAAATATAATAAATGGCCTAAAACAAGAAAAAGGCCGATTATCTAATTCATTCAAAATTTCATCCAACCGAATTTTTACCCGCAACCCCACCTGACGTGTACGGGTCAAATTGCGGTGACCAATCACTCAATTAATCGACATCGAATCGAGTCAAAGGGACTAAGGCTCGATTTTGCACAATCATCAAAACATGGCAATTATTGCTATAAAATTTACCTTGAGCCTAATCATTACAATTTCATCTTATAAACTATCCTAACATGTGATAACTATCAATATAAGCTTAATTTTACCAACCTCATTATCTTTACTACTAACATTATTCATTTTAAGCCTTTTTATTACCATTTCATTTTATAACCTATACTAACATATGCTAACTACCAATATAAGAATAATTTCTACTACTAGTATGATTCAATTTAAAAGTGTACTCATACATTACTTATTCTAATTATCTCATTAATGAACCTAAAATGACGAACAATGCATGGAAAACCGCGAAACAAGCAACGGGCCGACCCGGGCCAGCCGTGGGCCAGCCACGGGCCTGCCGGGCTGCCGCCGCCACCTATTACTCCTCTTTTTTTTCCGTTTTTGTTCATTTTAACATCGTCTAAACATTAATTAATCGTTCCCATACTAATATCCTAACTTAAACTAACTAAAAGGCATAAATTAAGCATGCATGCAACAAATTTTAACATGTGAAAATTTCTACTCAAACCAAAAATCACAAAACATCCAAAAACAACAAAGCATGTGACGATCTTTCGTCGAGTAACTCGAAATATGTTACCTTAAGCTAGAAAAAGAGCAATTAGCACCTTAAACCCAAACCCTAACAAGCACTAGCCGCTATCCTCGACAATATACGAGTCCCCAAACTCGTCTTCCAATTCTTCACCTAATTAAACAATAAAAACACACAAATAAGTACATAAAACCGAAATTACCCAAAATTCGTCTTAAAACAACTTCAAGAAAACTGAAATTAAAACATACAAGGTTATAGATCTCGGCGAGGGGATTCCGGAAATGTAAATTTCGTGAAAATCCGAGTAGAAATGAGGGAGATGTGACGATTTTAGCTTGAATGTATAAAAATGGTGTTTTGGTTGAATTTAGTATGTTGAAGAAGATGAAGGAAGCAAGGGAAATCAGAAAAAAGAAAAGAAAGGGGGAGGGGGTTTGGTCCGCGGGAAAGGGAGAAAGGAAAGGAGGGAGTCGGGATTTTACGAGTCGGTTTTGACTCGTTTTGATAATAATTAAAACCGTAAGTCAAATGCAAATTCCGACAAGACCAAAGTTCTTAAACACAAGATTACAAGAAAATTGAGTATTCATACGACCCATTTCCAAATTCGTTTACCCAACGTTCAAAAGAATTGTCATTTTCCCCCCGATACGCCCTTATTTCGAAATAAAAGATTTTACACGGTTTAAACTATTTTTAAACATCTCGAAACTATCAAAATAAATACTTTTCTTCAAAATATAATAAAATTATATTTCTTTGAATTATTTTTACTTTAAATACTTAAATATCAAATTTTATTTGATTAATAAATTATTTTCGAAATATATTAACGGTCCGAAATTCCGGGGGGTTACAGATGGAGTCAGGTGGCCTAACCCACCAGTAGGAGAGCAAGCCTGGAGAAAGGATAGCAAGAAGAAGTGCGAATTTCACCGTGATATTGGGCATAACACTGAGGATTGCTATACATTGAGAAGAGAGATCAAGCGCCTGCACGAACAGGGAAAGCTGAGCCACCTATTACCACGTGGGGGCAAGCAGCAGGATAAGGTAGGCTCCGCCAAACCGGCAGACCCACCCACATGCACCAAAATTATGAACATGATAACAAGCGGCTCAGACTTAAGCGGCCTGACATATTCAGCAGCTAAGAGACACGCTACAGAGACCAAAGAAGATAGGCCAGCCAATTCGTGCAGAATTTCTCACAGTGACCTACCAGCGGTCAGCTTTGATGAAGGAGATGCATACGATGAGCGAGAGCATCATGATGCACTAATTATCACCTTATCAATGGCCAATTGCACAGTTAGAAAGGTCCTGGTAGATACAGGAAGCTCGGTCAACTTAATCATGCTGAAAACATAGAGAACATGGGATTCAGCGAGAAGGATTTGCAGAAGAAGAATATTCCGCTAGTAGGCTTCAGCGGAGAAACAGCCAGCTCGCTAGGCGAGATAGTCATCCCAACCTATGTGGGAGGAGTCAATAAGCAAGTCAGGTACTTGGTGATAGATGGCCCCTCTACTTACAACGTCATCTTAGGAAGACCATGGTTGCACCAGATGAAGGCAGTACCCTCAACTTACCACCAGTGCATAAAGTTCCCCACCCCATGGGGAGTAGAAACGATAAGAGGGGATCAAGAGGAAGCTAGAAGCTGCTATAAAAGGGCACTCAAGTGCACTGCCAGCCCTCCCGCATAGCAATTACAGACGCAGCCTATCCAGGACGAATACATCGAGCCCCCAGCAGAAGAGCTGGACCAGATTAACCTGGATAAGTTGCACCCAGAGAGAACCGTGCTCATTGGAGCAGGATGTACAGGAAGCTTACGACAGCAGCTAGTCAAGTTCTTGCAAGATAACATGGATTGCTTTGCATGGTCACACGATGATATGATAGGAATAGATCCATCCATCATAACACACAAGCTTAGCGTGGACCCAAAGTGTAAACCCATCCAAAGAGAAAGGAGAAAGTTTGCAGCAGAGAGAAATAAGGTAATCAACCAGGAAGTAGACAGCCTGCTGGCAGCAAAGAAGATAAGAGAAGTGAAATACCCAGAATGGTTGTCTAATGTAGTAGTGGTGCCCAAGAAGAATGGAAAATGAAGAGTATGCGTGGACTTCACCGATCTCATCAAAGCATGCCCTAAAGATCCATTCCCGTTGCCTCATATTGATGCAATGGTGGACGCAACAGCCGGACACGAGATGCTAACATTTCTGGACGCATGAAGTGGATACAATCAGATCAAGATGGATCCTGCAGATCAAGAGAAGACAACATTCATGTCCGAGAGAGGAATATATTGCTACAACGTCATGCCATTCGGCCTAAAGAACGCAGGCTCTACATATCAAAGGCTGGTTAACCGCATGTTCAAAGAGCAAATAGGAAGAACCATGGAGGTGTACATTGATGACATGGTGGTGAAGTCAGGAAAAGCCAAAGATCATATGCGACATCTGGCAGAAACATTCAGCACCCTCATGGAAGACAAGATGAAGCTAAACCCGTCTAAGTGCACCTTCGGAGTATCCTCTGGCAAGTTCTTAGGCTATATTGTAACTCAAAGAGGAATAGAAGCCAACATCGAGCAGATCAAAGCCGTCTTACAGCTGGAATCACCCGAGAAGCCTAAGGATGTTCAAAGGCTAGGCTGAAGGTAGCGACCCTGAACAGTTCATTTCAAGATCTTCGACAAATGCGGGCTATTTTACGACGTACTAAGGAAAAGTCAGAAGTGTGAATGGACCCCTGAGCACGAACAAGCCTTCAGAGAGCTGAAGCATTATCTCAGCAGCCCGCCACTGCTATCAAAGCCGGAACCAGAAAAACCATTATTCCTATACCTAGCTGTCAGAGAGGTAGCAGTAAGCGCTGTCCTGGTCAGAGAGCAAGAAAAGGAGCAGAAGCAAGTATACTACGTGATCAAGTCTCTGCTACCGGCAGAGACCAGGTACACATCCCTTGAAAAGTTAGTACTAGCATTGGTAGTAGCATCTCGCAAACTGCGTCCCTATTTTGAGTCACACATCATACATGTTGTGACAAACTACCCCCTAAAAACTATTATGAGGAAGCCTGAACTATCAGGAAGAATGTCTAAATGGTCTGTACACTTCAGTGGATACGACATCCAGTACGACCCTAGGACAGCAATCAAATCACAAGCACTGGCCGACTTTGTGTCAGACTTCAGTCCAGCCATCCAGAATCTAGCAGATACGGAAATCCTCACTTTAGAAGGAAGCAAGCAGACAGACGTTTGGCAGATGTATATTGACGGAGCCTCCAACCAAAGGGGGCAGGTGTAGGATTAATCCTGCGATCACCACAGGGAGACCTGATAGCACAAGCTGTAAGATGCGAATTCAAGGCAACCAACAATGAAACAGAATACGAGGCCTTGATACTGGGAATAAAGCTAGCTCTGGAATCAGGAGTCAGACACCTGCTCATATCCAGTGACTCTCTGTTAATAGTTAACCACGTGAATGATGAGTTTATAGCCAGAGATTCGAAGATGATAGCATACCTAAAAGTAGCAAAGGAATTAAAACAAAAATTCGAATCTTGCAAGCTTAAGCAGGTCCCCAGAGATCAGAACGTGGAGGCAGACGCCCTAGCAACCCTGGGGGCAACATTCAAACCAACAGAGCTATCCAGCATACCAATAGCACATATGCTGGAGCCTTCTATCCAGAAGGCAGACGAAATAGACAGGGGTGAACTGGAAGATTCGCAAAGTGTAAAGGGCATCCAAGCAGTTACAGAGGAAAGTGAGAGCTCTCGGTCACACAGGCAGATGCCTGACCAGGAAGCCAATCCAGCAGACGACTGGCGCACACCTTACCTAGACTGGCTGCGCCACAACAAGCTACCAGACGATAAGAAGGAAGTGAGAGCTTTTAGAATAAAGGCTTCCAGATTCATACTCATTGATGATATATTGTTCAGAAAATCGCTAGCAGGTCCCTACCTACGGTGCTTGGACAAGGAGGAAGCACAGACGGTGTTGCATGCTCTCCACAGTGGCGAATGTGGAAACCATGCAGGGGTCAGGAGTCTGGCAAACAAAGCCCTCAGATAGGGATACTATTGGCCTACAATGAAGGCAGATGCAGCAGAGTACGCACGAAAATGTGACGCCTGCCAGCGCTCAGCACCAATAATTCATCAACCAGCAGAACCTCTGCACCCTATTATTTCTCCCTGGCCATTCATGGCATGGGGCATGGACATAGTAGGCCCTCTACCAAGGGCCACATGAAACAGAACCTGGATGCTAGCAATGACAGATTACTTCTCCAAGTGGATAGAGGCAGAAGCATTCACGGAAGTAAAAGACAAACAGGTCATCTCATTCATAAAAGGAAACATCGTCTGCAGATTTGGTATCCCATCAGAAATCATATGTGACAATGGCTCACAATTCATCTCAAACGATACCGAAGGATACTGCGCCAGGTGGAATATCACCTTAAAAAAGTCAGCACCCAGGACGCCAAAGTTCAATGTGCAAGCTGAATCTAGCAATAAAATCATTATGGATAATCTAAGAAGGAGGTTACAGGAGTTAGGAGGAAAGTGGGCAGATGAATTGCCACTAGTGCTATGGTCAGACAGAACGACACCAAAGATAGCAACAGGTCAAACACCCTTCAGCCTGGTGTTTGGCGCAGAAGCAGTCATTCCATCAGAAGTTCTAGTTCCCACTCACAGGTATGAAAATATGACGAGGGAACTGAATAATGCAGAGATGACCAGAAGCCTGGACACAATTGATGAGCGGCGTGCAAGCGCAAAAATCCGTCTGACTGCCTACAAACAGTTTGTGGCCAGGAGTTATAACAAGAATGTAAAAATCAGGCTCCTGGAGGTAGGAGACCTGGTTCTCCGAGAGGTGTTCCAAAACACCAAGAATAGAAAAGCAGGCAAATTCGCCTACAAATGGGAAGGACCATACCAGGTAGAAGGAGTTGTTGGCCATGGTGCATCTGATCCGATGACTATGGACGGTCAAATTATACAACGCCCATGGAACATACTTCACCTGAAGAGATATTACTTTTGATAATAAGTAGACTCTAGCTTTCAGAATAATGTACTATGAGAAGCCAAATCATTTTTAAAGATAAAATAAAAATCCGGTAGTAGGCATACTGCCATTTTCACTCTTATTTCTGGTGTCTTTAGTTGTTTTAAAACTTTAAACTACTATTGGATGGTGTGGTCTGACAGCGTCCTGGGACCACAATTGCTCTGGTACCCCATGAGATGGCGACAGGTACTTCACATCATTCTGATAGGTTTTCTTATTTTCAAGCTTCTCTAAGTACATCACTTTGAATTCTGGTATCTATGGTACTTTGAAAGGATGTCTAGCAGGACTGTCAACTGCCAACGCGGGGTGACAAGGCACATGGCACTCCAACATGCCTAACCTATTTTCTCCACAAGGAGCACCCTCACCGAGCGGATTGTGGAACATACGAAAGGGAGCCTGGTTGACAGCTGAAAACGCTTATCCAGCTACCCCTAATAGCACCCCCTGGATGTAGCTCGCACTAATCGCACTTAATCAGGGCCCCAACATGCATGCAAAAACGAACATGGAACGTAGGGATATCTGCGCTACCAGAATCCTGCAGCGTCTCCATCTGGTCCTAGAATGACGATAAACTTGCCTCAATGACGCCACTGGGCATAAAACGAGACGAACACACCTTGCGTCATGAACAAGGTTAAGTAGTCCACAAATCGCGATACGCCTAAATCACCAGTAAGGTGACACGACGACTAAGCTAGCTTGGTCTGGATCAGTCTTTTCAGGCTGGTCTAAATCAGCCCCCTGGGTTGACACGACCACTCCTCCTTACATTGCGGCATACGCCTAAATCAGCCATCAGGCTGACACGGTAGCTAGCTGAGTCGTAACTTTATCCTTTTCAGGATGACAAGACTCGCTTAAATCAGTCAAACAGGCTGACACGGCATAAACTTCCTAAAACAGGGAGAATAAATAAACAAACGAGCATACGACATGTAAAAACCTTGCCAAACTATGATAAGGGGCATTCAAAATATGGCCAAAAATACGGCCCCAAGTTCAACCGCCACCCTTGCAGAGCAAACACAAGAACGAGTTTAAAACTTACAAAGTCTGCCACCTCTGGGCCAGACTACCAAAAGTTCATCAGACTATAAAAATTTAATTGTCGGTCACATTGATGACCTCCACATCTGGCATCTCTTCTGCCTGCTGACCTCCCATTTCAAGTACTGCGTCAGCCTGGGCATTCTCAACCACCATAGCTCCCTGAGCTCCGTCAGCAGCATCCTGGGACATTCCGGCATCACCCCCAGCAGCCTGCTCAGTCAACGCAGGAGAATTCACCTCACCAACCTCAGGCATCAGCATGCTCAGATCAGATTGAGCGGGATAGAGCATCTCCAGCTGCTTCTCCTCTTCCTCTATGGCCTGCTGGGTGGGAGCCTCCTCGAGTGCAGCACGCATCCCACTGATCTTTCCCCGCCAGGTGGCATATGCAACAACGTTGGTGGACAGGGAGATCAGCTCGATGATCTTCTCCTCAGACTGCTTCAGAGAGTCAGAAAAGGTGTTGCACACCGCCTGGGTTCGAGCCAGCTGATCAGCCCCCTCCTTCAACTTCTTCTTGGTGACAAAGAAGCTCGGTCTTGACTCCACCATACGCTCCTTCGAGATCAACCCGGCTGCTGCGCGGATCCGTATGTGATTTCCTTCAGTTCCTGGTTCTTGGCACTGGTAGCACGGCTGGTGGTCTGCACTATCTTGATCATCTTCCTGTTGTATAGTGCAGACTGAAGAGTCTGGGGCATAAATTATCAGAAGTCAACAAAAGAGTTGGGTGGCAGAATTTAAGCAAGAAACAGACAGACAGGTATAAAATGAAGAATATTTACCATGAAAGTGTTGTGCACATCATTTTCAGCCATCTCCTCTGGGGAGAACTCCGAAAACGTTTCCTCAACAGGAGGAAAGAGCAGCTGATCAATCTCCGGCCAGTAGGGCACCTTGTCCACATTCCCAAAGCCTTCTGGAAAATGAGCAATGATGCCTCCACTAGAGGAAGCACGAGGACTGGCAGGAGGAGTAGGTGGATGGCGAGATAACGGACTGACTTCCAAAGGCACACGCGCGGCAGAACTGGAAACTGCAGGAGGAGTCTGAAAAGAGGCAGCAGGAGCACTCCTCTTGGAGGCATAGGCCACGTCAGGGCTGGCAGAGGGTCTCTTTCTTTTAGCACTTAGGGGGATGAATTCCAATGGATCAACTTTTGAAGCTGCAAGCATACACCATCTCAGACGACAGAATGCTTAAAACATCAAGCAACAACGACATGCAAACAAAAGCGGTTACAGAAACCTTACCAGAAGACATGCCGTGGGCTGATTGAGGAGGATTGGAGGAAGAAGCAGGCGAAAAACCAGGAAACAGGTCTGGAAACTTTCTCTCAGATTCAGGGATGCAGAACAACTTGATGCAGGCAGGGATCTTGGCGCCAATACGGGTAAGGTCACAGGGGCCTGCACGAAGACGATGAAGTAAGCTAGTAAGCAGTGAGATAAAATAATTCAGGCGACAAGGAGGCTACTTACTCGAATTCTGGACCCACTTCTCGAAAATGTAATCAGCAGGAGGCTGGATGGAGTCCTTCCTCACATAGAAGAAGTCCTCAAACCATTTCTCATCACGGGACTTTGACGCGTGTTTGAAGGGAGCATCTCCATGGCCCCGAAATGAGAACTGACCCCTGCCCAGGGATCTGATGTTGTACATATGGGCCAGATCGCCCAGAGTAATAGATTTGCCAGTACTCTGACCAACGGCCAGAGAATAGAGAAGAACTCTCCATATGGCAGTGAAAATTTGTGCCATGGCGAAATTGTTGGTAAAAATAAAATCTTGGACGAGTTTAGGGAAAGGGAAACGGAGGCCATATTTAAATGGGTACAGATAGAAGCAAACCCACCCCGGACGGAGGGCGTCAGCTTTCTGTCCCGGTTCAGGGATGGAGATATCCACCCCGTCACCAAGACCAAGCAGACTCTTGATCCTAGGAATGTCGGCCGGAGTTAAGGCGGAATCACAATCGTGTGGATGGTTAAAAAGTCCCCGAGAAGGGAAAATGGGGTCAAGGTTACGGTCGGAGGGAGTTGGGGTTGCCGAGGATTGTCGGGTTTTGCCCATGGTGGAGAGAGAAAATTAAGGTTAAAAGAAAGAAGATTACCTGATGATGAAGACGGGAAGGGGAACAGTAAAGTCGGCGAGGAGCAGGAAAGATTGAGGGTTTAGGAGAGAAGAGTTTTTGAAATGATTAAATGGAAGTGGAAAAGGGACGTTGGGGTTATAAAGAGGAGAGAGGGAGTTAGGTGCGGAGAAAGAGGAATAGGGCGGCTGGAAGTAATGGGTTGCATCGGAAGAAGTAAAAGATGGCGTAGGGTTTTAAATATTCGGTTACGTAAATTCCTTGCTAGATACTTGAAAGCGTACTTCACAAGAAATTTGGGGCAAACTGTTTGGGCTAAAAATAGCGTAATAAAGAAAGCCCACTTGGTAAAATAAAGATTATAAAGAAGAGGTGAGGAGGAAGGGAGCCCGCGGTCAGGAGAAGGGGGAATGGGCTTAAGAAGGATAAAGAGCCCATCATAGAAGGCGCCCGTGTTAAGAAAAGAAGTGTCAGGGAGAAGTTAGGGAGAAGTTAGGGAGAAGTTAGGGAGATCGGGGAGAATTGGCAAAGGAGTCCGGGTTTGGAAAGAAGTCTTTATGGAAATAATATTCTCTTTCCATATTCGAGGTAGAGGATATCTAGGGTTCTTACCCTATAAATAGCAAAGGAAGGAAATCAAGAAGGACATTCATTCACCCATCCGTTCATTCAACATCATATTCAAGACATAAAACTCCGCGGCACATCATCTTCAAATATACGTACATCTGAGATCTTGCAAGCCTGGCACCTCAAGCCAGCAAGATTAGCATAAACGTTACCATTGTAATAATCCTCCAACTCATATAGTGCAATACTTGGCAGGGTACCGTCCCTCCCGCGGTTGTTCCCACATTGGGTTTTCCGCGTCACCAAAATCTTACGTGTCAATTTACATTACGCACTTTATTTTCCGTTTACTTATTGACATACAAATCAACATACAACCAACCAACGAATATAGACTACATTGACCCTAATTAATCGACTTGGGTAAAAAAGACCTAAACACAAGTTTACGTTTATTCATCATTGCTTTAGTTATCACATAGTTATTATAGTCAAATATTTCATATCTATTTAGCTTTGTTGTTTTTGTATGTTATATCACCTAATTAGTATAATTCATATAACCATGTTCAACATTCCTTACAATTTAGTTTACATTTTACATCTTAGTATGAGTAGCTAAATTCTCTAGGGGAGCCATGCAAAATCAAACATATAATATGATTAAATAAAGTTCATAATAATATTGATCAATTGCTTCCATCACATGCTTGCTTTGTTACGCTTAATCTTTGATTATCGGTCGTTGCCGTAGATTAAAACTTGTTTATTCGTTCTAAAGTCGAGAGGCACGGAATTGAATTAGACTAAGCATGTGTGGTAGGACGACCTAGTCAAGGACAAGAGTTTTTCTAGGACCCGGTCTATGGTTGATACTAATGCCGTAAGGTGGGTATCTTTAAGCCTAAGTAATTGACAAGATTATTAGTATCAAGTTTATCATGTTCATGTGTTTACCTTTGCATGAGTGACCCGAACCCTTTAGACTATCTTTTATCATATTATTTACATTGCATTTTATTAATCATCAACCAAACAAACTAAACCCAAATCGTAATCGACCTTGATAAAAATCTACCCATAGCAATTCACGACGTAATTCCCGTTTCCTTGTGTTCGACCCCTATTACTACATTAATTTGTGTCTAGGGAAATTATCTTTGCATAGATACGCGAATAACCTATCAAATTTTGGCGCCGTTGCCGGGGAAACGGTTTTATTGCTTTTTTAATTGTCGATTTTTATCTTGTTTTCCTTTGTCTTGGGGAACACTTGTTCCTTGAGACCGTTACTTATCACTTCTTTAGAAATTGTTGTCTTATGCCTAGGTCCTCTCGTAGTGGAGAATTGCTTTCACCGGATTCTGAACCCGAGAAAACATTTAGGAGAAGACGACGTTTTTGGAAGGAAGTGAAAGAAGCCACTTCACCCGTACAAGTTGAAAGTGCTATAAAGTCTTACTTAGACGATCTAGAAGTTCTTGAAGAGGAGGAGGTTTCTTGTTCATCAACTCCACCACCACCACCATCTACTACCAAAAAGATGGTGAAGCTTTCCGATCGCGGCCATGCTACCGGCCGGAATCACAACTACTCAAATCACCGCGCCGGACTTCGAGATCAAACCGGCTTTCATTAGCCTTGTGGAGAGGAAGCAATTTGGAGGAAGTCCTTTGGAGGATCCCAATTTGCATGTGCAAAACTTTTGTGACTATTGCTCCATGATCCGTTAAACGGGCGTCACCCAAGCCCAAATAAGGGAAATACTTTTCCCTTTCTCTTTGAAGGACAAGGCCAAGCTTTAGATCAATAGCCTTGACCGCAACACCTTGGGAATCACCAATTGGGAGACATTGGCTCCTGTTTTTTATCAAAAGTTTTTTCCACCGGAGAAAACTCAAACTTTGAGGAGCCAAATCACCGGATTCCGTCAACAAGCTCTTGAGAGCTTATATGAGGCTTGGGAGAGGTACAAAGAGCTTCAAAGTCAATGCCCACATCATGGGCTAGATGAATGGTTTCTTGCAATAACATTCTATAATGGATGTTGTGCCGAGTTCCGAAGGATTCTTGATTCCGCCAACAATGGGCGGTTTGATCAAATTGACACCGATCTTGCTCATTCCACGATCGAATCTATGGCGATCCATGATGCCCAATATGTCAATTCCCGAGTTGTGCCATCTAAAGGTAAAGAAGAATCCTCTAACAAATCCGTTTTGCTAGCTCAAATTGCCTTGCTCCAACAACAATTGGCGGAAAGGGATGCTAGAGATTCCATTCAACAAGTCAATGCCATGTCTTCAACGAGCCAAATCGTTGCGTGTGATGGTTGCGGAGGTGTGGGTCATTATGCCGCCCATTGCCAAGCTCCCATTGAAGAGGTAAATGATTTTCTAGCTTTAAGACAAAATTCTTATCCACCGGGTACATTCTCAAACACGTATAACCCGAACTCAAAATTCCACCCAAATATGTCTTATAGAAGCAACAATGTGCTAAATCCTCAAACACAACCCCCACCACAACAAAATGCCTATGTCCCCCAACAACAAAAATATATCCCTCCACCGGGTTATCAAAATCAACAAAGGCCCCCACAAAACAATTTCCAACAAAACAATTTCCAACAAAATCAACCTCCACCACAAAACAATGCCCAACAAAATAACCAAGAGGGAGGTAAGCTTGAGGGCTTGATAGTCAGTATGCAAAAGGAATTGTTGGCTCAAATCCAAAAGAATGAGCAAGCTCAAAATGCCGCAATCAAAATGTTGGAGCAACAAATGGCTCAATTGGCCTCATCTAGCTCTTCAAGGAAATCGGGTCAACTACCCCCTCAAGGTGAGCAACCACATGCTACCCTTAATGCTATCTCCTTAAGAAGTGGTACGAAATATGATGGGCCATCCATGCCCAAAGATGATGAGGAGGTACTTGTTTAGTAGGAGGTCTCTCCAAATGATAAGGAAATTGAAGAAATTCCCAAGAAAGTGGATGACCCAATTGTTGTTGTTGAGAAAGTCAAGGAAGTGGAGGATGCTCCTCCCAAGAAAGATGTTGAAGCAAAGATTCCGGAAAAATTCAAAGTGCCATTTCCTCATAGATTGGCAAAGCATCAAAAGAATTCTCAATTCGGTAAATTCATGGAAGTTGTGAAGAATCTACAGGTAACCGTTCCTTTTACCGAATTAATCACTCAAATTCCATCTTACACTAAGTTCATGAAAGATATTTTAACTAAGAAGAGGACTTTTGATGAGGTTGAAACAATAGCTCTCACCGCCGAGGTGAGTGCTCTTTTGCAAAATAAGTCCCCTCCTAAGTTAAAAGATCCCGGTAGCTTTTCTATTTCATGCACAATTGGCACCTACCAAATTGATAAAGCTTTATGCGATTTAGGTGCTAGTGTGAGTGTAATACCTTACTCTATTTGTGCTAAGCTTAATATGAGAGTCTTAAAATGCACTAGTGTCACCTTGCAAATGGCGGACCGTTAAGGTTGGTAAGTTTTTCATTCCGGTTGATTTTATTGTTCTTGACATGGCCGAAGATGCCCAAATCCCGATCATTTTGGGAAGACCATTTTACACACCGCGGGTGCATTGATTGATGTTAAGAACGGTAAAATTACATTGGAAGTGGGTGACGATAAGGTCACGTATAATTTGAATAGTGCCATGAAGAGTCCTATGATAGAAGAGTGTTGTTATTCTATTGAGATTTTGGATGTTGTTGACATTGTTATAGAAGACTCTACACCTCGATCTTTGTCTAAAGATCCCTTGGAGGCACTCTTGCTTTTAGAATCATTTGCAGGTGACGATGAGATTGGAAATGAGGAGATTGATGCTTTGGAGCAAGAATTGGATGGAGAGGAGCTATCATTGGAGGAGAGCTCACACTTTATAGGCTTGGTTGCTACACCCCAAGATGTTGAGGTACAAAAACCCGAGCTTAAGCCCCTTCCTTCCAATTTGAGGTATGCTTTTCTTGATAATGAGGGGATGTGTCCGGTAATCATTAGTGCTAAATTATATGAGAGTCAATTGGCTAAATTGCTTCATGTCTTGAGATCTCACAAGAAAGCCATTGGTTATAAACTTGACGATTTAAAAGGCATAAGTCCCGAATTTTGCATGCACCGAATCAATCTTGAGGAAGATCATAAACCATGTGCCCAAGGTCAAAGACGACTAAATCCTAACATGCAAGAAGTGGTAAAAAAGGAAGTACTTAAATTGGTAGATACGGGAATTATCTATGCGATTTCCGATTCTAAATGGGTGAGTCCGGTCCAAGTGGTTCCTAAGAAAGGAGGAACCACCGTAGTAAAAAATGATAAAAATGAGTTAATTCCAATTAGAATTGTGACGGGTTGGAGAATGTGCATTGACTATAGGAGGCTAAATCTAGACACCAAGAAAGACCACTACCCATTGCCCTTTATTGACCAAATGTTGGAAAGGTTGGCATGTCACAAATACTTTTGCTACCTAGATGGTTATTCCGGGTTCTTTCAAATACCCATTCACCCTGATGACCAAGAGAAGACCACGTTTACATGTCCCTATGGTACATTTGCCTACCGTAGAATGCCTTTTGGTCTTTGTAATGCCCCCGCCACTTTCCAACGTTGCATGATAAGCATCTTTTCCGACTTCATTGAGTCTATCATGGAGGTGTTTATGGATGATTTTAGTGTATATGGTTCTTCTTTTGATGCTTGTTTGACTAACTTGTCCAAAGTTTTGAAGCGTTGTGAAGAAGTTGATTTGGTGTTGAATTGGGAAAAGTGCCACTTCATGGTAAATGAAGGAGTGGTACTCGGTCATGTTGTTTCGGAAAGAGGAATTGAAGTGGACCGTGCTAAGGTCCAAGTTATTGAACAACTACCCCCACCGGTAAATGTGAAGAGTGTAAGGAGTTTCTTGGGTCATGCGGGTTTCTACCACCGTTTTATCAAAGATTTTTCTAAGATTGCCAAACCCCTTACGGAGCTTCTTTTAAAAGATGCTCCCTTTGTGTTTACTAACGATTGTCTTGAGTCTTTTAATAGGATCAAGAAGGCTTTGATTTCCGCACCTATCATCCAATCACCGGATTGGAACTTGCCATTCGAGCTCATGTGTGATGCAAGTGACTATGCGGTAAGTGTCGTGCTAGGACAAAGAAAGGACAAGGTTCTCCATGCTATCTACTACGCTAGCAAAACCTTGGATGGGGCTAAAATCAATTATGCCACGACGGAGAAAGAGCTACTTGCCATTGTCTATGCCTTAGACAAATTCCGCTCTTACTTGATTGGTTCCAAAGTCATTGTTCATACCGATCATGCTGCATTGAAGCATCTCCTAGCCAAACAAGAAGCTAAGCCGAGGTTGATAAGACGGATCTTGCTCTTGCAAGAATTTGGTCTTGAGATTATAGACAAGAAGGGGGCCGAAAATGTTGTTGCCGATCACTTATCCCGTTTGAAGTTAAATGATGGAGGTATTGAGTTACCTATTGATGATTCCTTCGCCGACGATGTTCTAATGATGTTGGAAGCCAATACTCCTTGGTATGCCGACATAGCCAACTACCTAGTTGGAAGAGAATTGCCACCCAACCTTTCATATCAACAAAGGAAGAAGTTCTTACATGATGCCAAGTTCTTCCTATGGGATGATCCACATTTGTTCAAACATTGCTTCGATGGGCTATTCCGGAGATGTATCCCACAATGGGATGTGAAAGGGGTGCTAGAAGGATGCCATTCTTCTCCTTATGGTGCTCATCATGGACCATCCAAGACCGTTGCAAAGGTGTTGCAATCCGGCTTCTATTGGCCAACTATGTTCCAAGATGCCAAAAATTTCGTGATGTCTTGTGATGCTTGCCAAAGGACGGGTTCCATATCAAGAAGACACGAGATGCCTCTCAATGGAATCTTGGAAGTAGAGGTGTTCGATGTTTGGGGCATAGATTATCAAGGACCGTTTCCTTCCTCAAAAAGGAATCGGTATATTTTGGTTGCCGTTGATTATGTCTCTAAATGGGTAGAGGCAATTGCTACTCCTACCAATGATGCTTGCAACGTGATTAAATTGTTCAAGAAGATCATATTCCCGAGGTTCGGCGTTCCAAGAGCAATCATTAGTGATCGTGGTACTCACTTCGGTGAGAAACAACTTGATGCTTTGTTGGAAAAATATGGAGTCTACCATAGAAGAGGCTTGGCTTATCATCCACAAACTAGTGGCCAAGTAGAGGTTTCCAACCGTGAGATCAAATCCATACTTGAGAAAGTTGTTGCCAAATCACGAAAGGATTGGATAATGAAGCTCGATGATACCTTATGGGCCTACTGTACCACATTTAAGACACCTATTGGTACCTCACCGTATAGGTTGGTCTATGGAAAGGCGTGCCATCTTCCCGTTGAGATGGAACAAAAGGCCTTTTGGGCAATTAAGGAGCTTAACATGGAGCCGAAGTTGAGTGGAGAGAAGCGGTTGTTGCAACTCAATGAGCTCGATGAATTCCGTTTACAAGCTTATGAGAGCTCCCGTCTCTAAAAGGAAAGAACAAAGAGATGGCATGATAAGAAGATCTTGAACAAGGAATTTCAAATTGGTGACAAGGTCTTGCTATTCAATTCCCGATACAAGCTATTTCCGGGAAAGTTACGATCACGGTGGACCGGTCCATATACCGTCACAAATGTCAACAAGTTTGGTTCCGTTGAAGTAGTGACCACCAAGGGCGAAAAATTCAAAGCAAACGGTCTTCGTTTGAAGCTCTACCATGAGAATGTAATCGTTCGTGTGATAGAGGAAATGACCGTTCAACCTCTACCAAAGAAAGCTTAAACCGACTCAAGCTTTTTCGTCGTGCGGGACGTTAAACCAACGCTTCTTGGGAGGCAACCCAAGCTTTTTATTGCTTTTGTTTATTTTCATTTTTAATTTTCTGCAATTTAATTGTTTTTCGTAGATTAGTAATAAAATACTCAACTTAACGATTTTTCTTTTGTGATTTCTAGGTGAAAATAAAGAAAGGAGAATTTGGAGTGCACTTGACACGCAACCCTATGCAAAAACTCCGTTCGGGGACGTGGTTTTCGAAAAAACTAAGAAAACAATTCACCTTCGCATGGGAACAAGTCAACGCGGAAAAGCAGTCAACCCCGATCGGGGTTGGTGGCCCCGATCGGGGTCGTGGTCCTGTAGCTCCTTTTTGCTAATTGCGGGTATGTAAAAAAAAAAAAAGATTCTATCGTAACTCATCAAACCCGACGGTACTCTTTCTTCCCATTCTCCATCTTTTTCTTCATTTTTCTACCTAAAATCACAGGGAAACTTCAAGTTCTTCATTGATTTGCAAGCTTTATTCATCCATCAACATTAAATTGGTAAGATATCTTCTCTTTTCTCTTTCAATTCATCCTTTGCAATCAATTAATTGGATTATGCAAACCCTAAATCAATTTGGGGGAATTCGATTTTGTGCTTTTTGGTACTAGAAATTGGTTGTAGAATGTTTATTACATGTTTGTAGTGTGAATTAGTTCACTAATTCATACTATTATGCCTATTAGGATGAATTTTGGTTTGCCTTAAGATGAATTTTGTCTTAAAATTTCAGAAATATGGCACCAAGAAAAGCTCCTTCACAAGGTGCTTCTAAGAGAAGGAGAGGTGAGGCAGAGCCTTCAAATGCAGCAGCGGATGTCCCAATGGAGGAAGTCCCACAATGGCATGACCCGGAATATCCAAATGTGATCTTCAATTCACTAGCTCAATACAACAATTGGTTTATTCTGAAAAGCAAAGGTATGGAACCAACGAAATTCATTAACCAAGCATCTTTAAACAATATTGGAATAGAGAAAAATGTTAAAGCTTTGTTAAAATCTTGGCATGAAATCTTGTTATACCATGAATTATAAGACCTTCCCCGAACTCACCCTTGAGTTCTTGAGCTCTTTCGAGTTTCATAGGTCTAGGAAACCCGGTTTCATTCTTTTTGTTACCTTTCGCTTATTCAATGAAGATCATAAGATGGACTTAGCGGATTTCGCCGCTATCTTTGATTTGCCTCACAAAGACTTACCGACCGAATCACCCGACGATTATAACCCCATCTTAACTTGGGATGCCATTTCTCACTTGCCTTTTCCGGGTTTTGATCATACACCACATCAATTTATTCATAATCCCGACATAAGGATTTGGCAAAGGTTTATAGGATGGACTTTTTTTGGTAGAAATGAACCTCACTCGGTGAGGAAGATTGAGTTAGAAATCTTGGGTGCTTTCTTGAATGTTAATGGAGATGAGAAGTGGGGAATCAATATCCCCTACCACTTTGCGGTCCTTTTGACCAAGCAAACTAACACCAAGAATAGTTGCATTGTCTTAGGTGGTTTGGTCACTAAAATTGCTCACCATTTGTGTCGGTTTAACCAAGAGACTACCGGTTTGAGACCATTGATTGAGTCTAGGTCTAAGGGAGTTGGTCTTGATTATGAGTATTTTCTTTCTTGTAATTGGTTTAAAGATGCTCATCCAAACATGATTTGGAAGATAGGTAGGCAAGACTCCATTCGTCTACCCGAGGAAAAGAAAGAATTAAAGGCTTTGGTTCACACTAAGCCTCGTCGTGGAAGTGACCCCTTTGTTAGACCGACCTACCATTTGGCCCTTAGAGGTGAGTCAACTACCACCGTTGAGAGACGTGTGGGAGGTCAATCCTCCCAAGCACGTCATTCCACCTCTAGCATTGAGTCACCATCTAGCATAGAAATGATGAACATGATGCGGGAAATGAACTTGGGTGTTAATCAAATTCGTGATAACCAACGACTTGCATTACATCCTATTTATGATCATTTTTCTAGGCAAGGAGTTATCCAACCCGAGGGGCCACACCCTTCATTTTATACTTATCCTCCGGGTGGATTTCCTCCTCCATCTCCTATTCCCCCTCCCCCTCCTAACAATGATGCAAGTACATTTGCTCAATATGAGCCCGACCCGGACTTTTGTGGTTCGGATTATGGGGTTGAGGCATTGCAAGGAGGCTAGCAAGGAGATGAGTATGTCACTCCTCTTCAAGGGGATGACTCAAGTGGCCAAGATATTGGTGAGTATGTCACTCCTCTTCAAGGGGATGACTCAAGTGGAAGTGGCCAACAAGGAGAATCAAGTGGTAGTGGCAAGAAGAAGAAGAAAGGGAGGAATGGGTTCAATTTTTGGCCCTTTTCTTAGTTGATCAATGAATAAATCCCCCGAATTCATGCTAGCTTGAAGGGGGGGGGGGGCTAGCAAGTTGAGTAAGTTTTTCATTGCTTTGCATATTAGTTTAGATCTTGCAACCCATTGAACATAACCTCTAGTCCTTCCTGTTTTGTGCTTTGAGCCATTTTTATGGTTTGATTGGGTGATTTGGATAGTTGGCACATTTAGGACAATGTGATGTTTAGCTTGGGGGGGGGGGGGGATTGCATTTTCATATAGTATAGTTTGCATGTAGTGTAGAAAATTTGAAAATTTTTGAGAGAAATTTTTGCTTTGTGCTTGCTTGTTGCCTACTTTCCTCTTTGCTTATCCGATTAATAGCTTGTTGCTAATGATTTATTCTTTAATGATGGGATATTAGCTACATGAGGATGTCTTGACATAGTAGGTGGGAGATGAAGAATGAACCGAATAGGCTTGATCTTGACTTGTGGCAAGCTACAAAATGGTAAGGTAGAACCTCCTTTAAGGCCATTTCATCTTTATTTGGTCTCACTTAGGTGAGTGTAGGTGTCTCCTTATAATGTGTGTTACATCAAAACGCACAAGTATGGTTCTCTTGTCATCTCTTGGTAAGCACGCATTCATTTGTTTTAGCATTTTGGAGCCATTCACATGATATTTTATCCTTTTTGACCCCTTCACAAAATTTATCCTTAGCTACATCATTGAAATTGCCTACCCTTGTTGAGCTAGTAGCTTTATTGGATAGTGTTTGGGTGCTCATTGGGATATATTTGGTTGTTTGAAGTCATGTGAGCTTGGTCTTAATGCTAAAAAAAAAAAAGAAATGGAAAAATGAAAAAATTGGAAAATGAAAAAAAATGAAGAAGGAAAAAACGAATGAATGAGAAAAAGCGTGAAAAAAAAGAAGTATGCATTGAAAAAGAAAAGAAAAGAAAGAGAAGAAGAAGAAAAAAGGATATGAGAAATTCTCAAGCATTATTCATCATATTTTGGAGAAATTTCTTTGATTTGAATTGAAAAAAAATGGGTTAGAATTGGGATTGAGCATCCTTGCATTTTGGTAGTTGCTAGCTTGACTTAGCTCCACATTACCATAACTCTTTTGTTCCCCCTTCTTACCCATGTTTATTTGCCTTCTTCCTACCTATTTGGCTTCTTATTCATGCTTACATTTGATTGTCTTTGCTTGCTAGTTTGACAAGTTTACCATATTAGATTGCGGGCACATTGTTATAAGTTGAGGATAGTTGAGTGTTCATTCACAAAAATTGTCCTTTCACATATAAAAGAGTTTGAGTGTCCCGTGAGAGTCCATAAGTCGAAAGATCATGCAAGAGCTTAAAGGTTCATTCAAAGTTTTCTATGCTACGCCGTCGTGTAAATCTCATCCATGTCTTGCTTTATCCCTTGCCCATGTTGTTTCGGGTTTTTAAATCATTATGCTTAGCTTGTTTAGGATATAGCAATTGATGGGATTTGGTTTCTTGCTTGAGGACAAGCAAGGGTTTAGCTTGGGGGAGTTTGATATGTTCATTTTATATATACTTTTACCCCTCATTTTAGCTCGGTTTCTATTGATTATCATACTTTAATTAGTATATTTTTGAGCTAATTTTGTGTTCTAGGTGTATTGTTGTGTTTGTTACGGTTTTGTAGGAATCTACGCATTTAGAGGCTTTTTCCTATGATTTAGAGAATTTTGTTCCGGGACCCCGGAATCCCGAAAAACCCTGTATTATACACTTCAATTTCAGCAGTTCGGAAGGTCGTATCGGACCCTGTTTCTTTTTCTCCCTATTTTTCAATCACGCGTCCGAGCTCATTTCAGGATTTCAGCCTCAAATAACGATCTTTAACACATTTTTCACGATAATCCGAGTTTCGACGAATGCTAGTTTGTGGCACACCGGCACCCCCAAATGTCTTCCGATGGTGCTCAAACTTTGCGTAGCTGCTTTATCTGAGCCGAGGCACTATCTATGTTATTTCTGGAGTATTTTGTTCCGGGACCCTGAAATCCCGAAAAACCGTGTATTATACACTTCAATTTCAGCCGTTCGGAAGGTCGTACCGGACCCCGCTTCTTTTTCTCCCTGTTTTTCAATCACGCGTCCGAGCTTATTTCAGGAATCAACTTGTTCGATTTCAGCCTCAAATAACGAGCTTTAACACATTTTTCACGATAATCCGAGTTTCGACGAATGCTGGTTTGTGGCACACTGGCACCCCCAAATGTCTTCCGTTGGTGCTCAAACTTTGCATGGCCGCTTTATCTGACCCGAGGAACTTTCTATGTGATTTCCGGAGAATTTTGTTCCGGAACCCCGGAATCCCGAAAACTGTGTATTATACACTTCAATTTCAGCCGTTAGGAAGGTCAGAGCGGACTCTGATTCTTTTTCTCCCTGTTTTTCAATCACTTGTCCGAGCTCATTTCAGGAATCAACCAGTTCGATTTCAGGAGCCAACCTTTTCGATTTCAGCCTCAAATAACGAGCTTTAACACATTTTTCACGATAATTCGAGTCTCGGCGAATGCTGGTTTGTGGCACACCGGCACCCCCAAATGTTTTCCGTTGGTGCTCAAACTTTGCGTGGCCGCTTTATCTGACCCGAGGCACTTTCTATGATATTTCCGGAGAATTTTGTTACGGGACCCCGGAATCCCGAAAAACCGTGTATTATACACTTCAATTTCAGCCGTTCGGAAGGTCGTACCGGAACCTGTTTCTTTTTCTCCCTGTTTTTCAATCACAAGTTCGAGCTCATTTCAAGAATCAACCTGTTCGATTTCAGGAATCAACCTGTTCGATTTCAGCCTCAAATAACGAGCTTTAACACATTTTTCACGATAATCCGAGTTTCGGCGAATGCTGGTTTGTGGCACACTGGCACAAATGTCTTCCGTTGGTGCTAAAACTTTGCGTGGCCGCTTTATCTGACCTGAGGCACTTTTATATGTTATTTCCGGAGAATTTTGTTAAGGGACCCCGGAATCCCGAAAAACCGTGTATTATACACTTCAATTTCAGCCGTTCGGAAGGTCGAACCGGACCCTGTTTCTTTTTCTCCCTTTTTTTCAATCACGCGTTCGAGCTCATTTCAGGAATCAACCTGTTCGATTCCAGGAATCAACCCGTTCGATTTCAGCCTCAAATAACGAGCTTGAACACATTTTTCACGATAATCCGAGTTTCGGCGAATTCTGGTTTGTGGCACGCCGGCACCCCCAAATGTCTTCCGTTGGGGCTCAAACTTTCGTGGCCGTTTTATCTGACCCGAGGTACTTTCTATGGGATTTCCGGAGAATTTGGTTTCGGGACCCCGGAATCCCGAAAAACCGTGTGTTATACACTTCAATTTCAGCCGTTCGGAAGGTCGTACCGGACCCTGTTTCTTTTTCTACCTATTTTTAAATCACGCGTCCGAGTTCATTTGAGGAATCAACCTGTTCGATTTCAGGAATAAACCTGTTCGATTTCAGTCTCAAATAACGAGCTTTAACACATTTTTCACGATAATCTGAGTTTCGGCGAATGCTGGTTAGTGGCACACCGGCACCCCCAAATGTCTTCCGTTGATGCTCAAACTTTGCGTGGCCGTTTTATCTGACCCAAGGAACTTTCTATGTGATTTCCAGAGAATTTTGTTCCGGAACCCCGGAATCCCGAAAAACCGTGTATTATACACTTCAATTTCAGCCGTTCGGAAGGTCGTACCGGACCCTTTTTCTTTTGCTCCCTGTTTTTCAATCACGCGTCCGAACTCATTTCAGGAATCAACGTCTTCAATTTCAGCCTCAAATAACGAGCTTTAACATATTTTTCACGATAATTCGAGTTTCGGCGAATGATGCTTTGTGGCACACCGGCACCCCCAAATCTCTTCTGTTGGCGCTCAAACTTTGCGTGGCCGCTTTATCTGATCCGAGGAACTTTCTATGTGATTTCTAGAGAATTTTATTCCGGGACCCCGGAATCCCGAAAAACCGTGTATTATACACTTCAATTTCAGCCATTCGGAAGGTCGTATCGGACCCTGTTTCTTTTTCTCGCTGTTTTTTAATCACGCATCCGAGCTCATTTCAGGAATCAACTTGTTTGATTTCAGGAATCAACCTGTTCGATTTCAGCCTCAAATAACGAGCTTTAACACATTTTTCACGATAATCCGAGTTTCGGCGAATCTTTGGTTTGGGCACGCCAAGCACCCCCAAATGTTTTCCGTTGGTGCTCAAACTTTGCGTGGCCGTTTTATTTGCCCCGAGGAACTTTCTATGTGATTTCCGGAGAATTTTGTTCCGGGACCCTGGAATCCCGAAAAACGGTGTATTATAAACACTTCAATTTCAGCCGTTCGGAAGGTCGTACCGGACCCTGTTTCTTTTTCTCCCTGTTTTTTAATCACGCGTCCGAGCTCGTTTCAGGAATCAACCTGTTCGATTTCAGGAATCAACCTGTTCCATTTCAGCCTCAAATAACGAGCTTTAACACATTTTTCACGATAATCCGAGTTTCGGCGAATGCTTTGGTTTGTGGCACACCGGCACCCCCAAAAGTCTTCCGTTGGTGCTCAAACTTTGCGTGGCCGCTTTATCTGACCCGAGGAACTTTTTATGTGATTTCCGGAGAATTTTGTTCCGGTACCCCGGAATCCTGAAAAACCTTGTATTATAAACACTTCAATTTCAAATGCCGTTCGGAAGGTCGTCATCGGGACCTGTTTATTTTTCTCCCTGTTTTTCAATCACGCGTCCGAGCTCATTTCAGGAATCAACCTGTTCGATTTAAGCCTCAAATAACGAGCTTTAACACATTTTTCACGATAATCCGAGTTTCGGCGAATGCTGGTTTGTGGCACGCCGACACCCCCAAATTTCGTCCGTTGGTGCTCGAACTTCGCGTGGCCTCTTTATCTAACCCGACGAACTTTCTATGTGATTTCCAGAGAATTTTGTTCCGGGACCCCGGAATCCCGAAAAACCGTGTATTATACACTTCAATTTCAGCCATTCGGAAGGTCGTACCGGACCCTGTTTCCTTTTCTCCCTGTTTTTCAATCACGCATCCGAGCTCATTTCAGGAATCAACTTGTTTGATTTCAGGAATCAACCTGCTCGATTTCAGCCTCAAATAACGAGCTTTAACACATTTTTTACGATAATCCGAGTTTCGGCGAATGCTGGATTGTGGCACACCGACACCCCCAAAAGTCTTCCGTTGGTGCTAAAACTTTGCGTAACTGCTTTATCTGACCCGAGGACCTTTCTATGTGATTTCCGGAGAATTTTGTTCCGGGACCCTGGAATCCCGAAAAACCGTGTATTATAAACACTTCAATTTCAGCCGTTCGGAAGGTCGTACCGGACCCTGTTTCTTTTTCTCCCTGTTTTTTAATCACGCGTCCGAGCTCATTTCAGGAATCAACCTGTTCGATTTCAGAATTCAACCTGTTCGATTTCAGCCTCCAATAACGAGCTTTAACACATTTTTCACGATAATCCGAGTTTCGGCGAATGCTGGTTTGTGGCACACCGGCACCCCCAAATGTCTTCCGTTGGGGCTCAAACTTCCGTGGCCGTTTTATCTGACCCGAGGAACTTTCTATGGGATTTCCGGAGAATTTTGTTTCGGGAACCCGGAATCCCGAAAAACCGTGTGTTATACACTTCAATTTCAGCCGTTCGGAAGGTCGTACCGGACCCTGTTTCTTTTTCTACCTGTTTTTAAATCACGCGTCCGAGCTCATTTCAGGAATCAAACTGTTCGATTTAAGGAATAAACCTGTTCGATTTCAGCCTCAAATAACGAGCTTTAACACATTTTTCACGATAATCTGAGTTTCGGCGAATGCTGGTTAGTGGCACACCGGCACCCCCAAATGTCTTCCGTTGATGCTCAAACTTTGCGTGGCCATTTTATCTGACCCAAGGAACTTTCTATGTGATTTCCAGAGAATTTTGTTCCGGAACCCCGGAATCCCGAAAAACCGTGTATTATACACTTCAATTTCAGCCGTTCGGAAGGTCGTACCGGACCCTGTTTCTTTTGCTCCCTGTTTTTCAATCACGCGTCCGAACTCATTTCAGGAATCAACGTCTTCGATTTCAGCCTCAAATAACGAGCTTTCACATATTTTTCACGATAATTCGAGTTTCGGCGAATGATGGTTTGTGGCACACCGGCACCCCCAAATCTCTTCTGTTGGCGCTCAAACTTTGCGTGGCCGCTTTATCTGATCCGAGGAACTTTCTATGTGATTTCCATAGAATTTTATTCCGGGACCCCGGAATCCCGAAAAACCGTGTATTATATACACTTCAATTTCAGCCATTCGGAAGGTCGTATCGGACCCTGTTTCTTTTTCTCCCTGTTTTTCAATCACGCATCCGAGCTCATTTCAGGAATCAACCTGTTCGATTTCAGCCTCAAATAACGAGCTTTAACACATTTTTCACGATAATCTGAGTTTCGGCGAATGCTGGTTTGTGGCACGCTGGCACCCCCAAATGTTTTCCGTTGGTGCTCAAACTTTGTGTGGCCGTTTTATTTGCCCCGAGGAACTTTCTATGGGATTTTCGGAGAATTTTGTTCCGGGACCCCAGAATCCCGAAAAACGGTATATTATACATTTAAATTTCAGCCGTTCGGAAGGTTGTACCGGACTCTGTTTCTTTTTCTCCCTGTTTTTCAATCACGCGTCCGACCTCATTTAGGAAATCAACCAGCTCGATTTCAGGAGTCAACCTGTTCGATTTCAGCCTCAAATAACGAGCTTTAACACATTTTTCACGATAATCCGAGTTTCGGCGAATGCTGGTTTGTGGCACACCGGCACCCCCAAAAGTCTTCCGTTGGTGCTCAAACTTTGCGTAATTGCTTTATCTGACCCGAGGAACTTTCTATGTGATTTCCGGAGAATTTTGTTCCGGGACCCTGGAATCCTGAAAAACCGTGTATTATTATAAACACTTCAAATTCAAATAGTTCGGAAGGTCGTGCACGGACCTGTTTCTTTTTCTCCCTGTTTTTTAATCACGCGCCCGAGCTCATTTCAGGAATCAACCTGTTCGATTTCAGGAATCAATCTGTTCGATTTCAGCCTCAAATAACGAGCTTTAACACATTTTTCACGATAATCCGAGTTTCGGCGAATGCTGGTTTGTGGCACACCGGCACCACCAAAAGTCTTCCGTTGGTGCTCAAACTTTGCGTGGCCGCTTTATCTGACCCGAGGAACTTTTTATGTGATTTCCGGAGAATTTTGTTCCGGTACCCTAATCTGAAAAACCTTGTATTATAAACACTTCAATTTCAGCCGTTCGGAAGGTCGTACCGGACCCTGTTTATTTTTCTCCCTGTTTTTCAATCACGCGTCCGAGCTCATTTCAGGAATCAACTTGTTCGATTTAAGCCTCAATAACGAGCTTTAACACATTTTTCACGATAATCCGAGTTTCGGTGAATGCTGGTTTGTGGCACGCCGACACCCCCAAATTTCGTCCGTTGGTGCTCAAACTTCGCGTGGCCGCTTTATCTGACTCGAAGAACTTTCTATGTGATATCCGGAGAATATTGTTTCGGGACCCCGGAATCCCGAAAAACCGTGTGTTATACACTTCAATTTCAGCCGTTCGGAAGGTCGTACCAGACCCTGTTTCTTTTTCTACCTGTTTTTAAATCACGCGTCCGAGCTCATTTCAGGAATCAACCTGTTCGATTTAAGGAATAAACCTGTTCGATTTCAGCCTCAAATAACGAGCTTTAACACATTTTTCACGATAATCTGAGTTTCGGCGAATGCTGGTTTGTGGCACACCGGCACCCCCAAAAGTCTTCCGTTGGTGCTCAAACTTTGCGTCATTGCTTTATCTTACCCGAGGACCTTTCTATGTGATTTCCGGAGAATTTTGTTCCGGGACCCTGGAATCCCGAAAAACCGTGTATTATAAACACTTCAATTTCAGCCGTTCGGAAGGTCGTACCGGACCCTGTTTCTTTTTCTCCCTGTTTTTTAATCACGCGTCCGAGCTCATTTCAGGAATCAACCTGTTCGATTTCAGAATTCAACCTGTTCGATTTCAGCCTCAAATAACGAGCTTTAACACATTTTTCACGATAATCCGAGTTTCGGCGAATGCTGGTTTGTGGCACACCGGCACCCCCAAATGTCTTCCGTTGGGGCTCAAACTTTCGTGGCCGTTTTATCTGACCCGAGGAACTTTCTATGGGATTTCCGGAGAATTTTGTTTCGGGACCCCGGAATCCCGAAAAACCGTGTGTTATACACTTTAATTTCAGCCGTTCGGAAGGTCGTAGGACCTGTTTTTTTTCTACCTTTTTAAATCACGCGTCCGAGCTCATTTCAGGAATCAACCTGTTCGATTTAAGGAATAAACCTGTTCGATTTCAGCCTCAAATAACGAGCTTTAACACATTTTTCACGATAATCTGAGTTTCGGCGAATGCTGGTTAGTGGCACACCGGCACCCCCAAATGTCTTCCGTTGATGCTCAAACTTTGCGTGGCCATTTTATCTGACCCAAGGAACTTTCTATGTGATTTCCGAGAGAATTTTGTTCGGAACCCCTAATCCCGAAAAACCGTGTATTATACACTTCAATTTCAAATTTCGGAAGGTTGTACCGGACCCTGTTTCTTTTGCTCCCTGTTTTTCAATCACGCGTCCGAACTCATTTCAGGAATCAACGTCTTCGATTTCAGCCTCAAATAACGAGCTTTCACATATTTTTCACGATAATTCGAGTTTCGGCGAATGATGGTTTGTGGCACACCGGCACCCCCAAATCTCTTCTGTTGGCGCTCAAACTTTGCGTGGCCGCTTTATCTGATCCGAGGAACTTTCTATGTGATTTCCATAGAATTTTATTCCGGGACCCCGGAATCCCGAAAAACCGTGTATTATACACTTCAAATTCAAATAGTTCGGAAGGTCGTGCGGACCACTGTTTCTTTTTCTCCTCCGTTTTTAATCACGCGCCCGAGCTCATTTCAGAATCAACCTTGTTCGATTTCAGGAATCAATCTGCTTCGATTTCACCTCAAATAACGAGCTTTAACACATTTTTCACGATAATCCGAGTTTCGGCGAATTTTGGTTTGTGGCACACCGGCACCCCCAAATGTCTTCCGTTGGTGCTCAAACTTTGCGTGGCCGCTTTATCGACCCGAGGAACTTTTTATGTGATTTCCGGAGAATTTTGTTCCTGGTACCCGAATCTGAAAAACCTTGTATTATAAACACTTCAATTTCGGCCGTTCGGAAGGTCGTACGGACCACATTTATTTTTCTCCTGTTTTTCAATCACGCGTCCGAGCTCATTTCAGGAATCAACTTGTTCGATTTAAGCCTCAATAACGAGCTTTAACACATTTTTCACGATAATCCGAGTTTCGGTGAATCTTTGGTTTGTGGCACGCCGACACCCCCAAATTTCGTCCGTTGGTGCTCAAACTTCGCGTGGCCGCTTTATCTGACCCGAAGAACTTTCTATGTGATATCCGGAGAATTTTGTTTCGGGACCCCGAATCCCGAAAAACCGTGTATTATACACTTCAATTTCAGCCGTTCGGAAGGTCGTACTGGACCCTGTTTCTTTTTCTACCTTTTTTCAATCACGCGTCCGAGCTCATTTCGGAATCAACCTGTTCGATTTAAGGAATAAACTGTTCGATTTCAGCCTCAAATAACGAGCTTTAACACATTTTTCACGATAATCTGAGTTTCGGCGAATGCTGGTTTGTGGCACACCGGCACCCCCAAAAGTCTTCCGTTGGTGCTCAAACTTTGCGTCATTGCTTTATCTTACCCGAGGACCTTTCTATGTGATTTCCGGAGAATTTTGTTCGGGACCACGGAATCCCGAAAAACCGTGTATTATAAACACTTCAATTTCGACCCGTTCGGAAGGTCGTCGGACCACTGTTTTTTTTCTCCTGTTTTTTAATCACGCGTCCGAGCTCATTTCAGGAATCAACCTGTTCGATTTCAGGAATCAACCTGTTCGATTTCAGCCTCAAATAACGAGCTTTAACACATTTTTCACGATAATCCGAGTTTCGGCGAATGCTGGTTTGTGGCACACCGGCACCCCCAAATGTCTTCCGTTGGGGCTCAAACTTTCGTGGCCGTTTTATCTGACCCGAGGAACTTTCTATGGGATTTCCGGAGAATTTTGTTTCGGGACCCCGGAATCCCGAAAAACCGTGTGTTATACACTTCAATTTCAGCCGTTCGGAAGGTCGTACCGGACCCTGTTTCTTTTTCTACCTGTTTTTAAATCACGCGTCCGAGCTCATTTCAGGAATCAACCTGTTCGATTTAAGGAATAAACCTTCGATTTCACCTCAAATAACGAGCTTTAACACATTTTTCACGATAATCGAGTTTCGGCGAATCTTTGGTTAGTGGCACACCGGCACCCCCAAATGTCTTCCGTTGATGCTCAAACTTTGCGTGGCCATTTTATCTGACCCAAGGAACTTTCTATGTGATTTCCAGAGAATTTTGTTCCGGAACCCCGGAATCCCGAAAAACCGTGTTTATACACTTCAATTTCAGCCGTTCGGAAGGTCGTACCGGACCCTGTTTCTTTTGCTCCCTGTTTTTCAATCACGCGTCCGAACTCATTTCAGGAATCAACGTCTTCGATTTCAGCCTCAAATAACGAGCTTTCACATATTTTTCACGATAATTCGAGTTTCGGCGAATGATGGTTTGTGGCACACCGGCACCCCCAAATCTCTTCTGTTGGCGCTCAAACTTTGCGTGGCGCTTTATCGATCCGAGGAACTTTCTATGTGATTTCCATAGAATTTTATTCCGGGACCCCGAATCCCAAAACCGTGTATTATATACACTTCAATTTCACCATTCGGAAAGTCGTATCGGACCCTGTTTCTTTTTCTCCCTGTTTTTCAATCACGCATCCGAGCTCATTTCAGGAATCAACCTGTTCGATTTCAGCCTCAAATAACGAGCTTTAACACATTTTTCACGATAATCTCAGTTTCGGCGAATGCTGGTTTGTGGCACGCTGGCACCCCCAAATGTTTTCCGTTGGTGCTAAAACTTTGCGTGGCCGTTTTATTTGCCCCGAGGAACTTTCTATGGGATTTTCGGAGAATTTTGTTCCGGGACCCCAGAATCCCGAAAAACGGTATATTATACATTTAAATTTCAGCCGTTCGGAAGGTTGTACCGGACTCTGTTTCTTTTTCTCCCTGTTTTTCAATCACGCGTCCGACCTCATTTCAGAAATCAACCAGCTCGATTTCAGGAGTCAACCTGTTCGATTTCAGCCTCAAATAACGAGCTTTAACACATTTTTCACGATAATCCGAGTTTCGGCGAATCTTTGGTTTGGCACACCGCACCCCAAAAGTCTTCCGTTGGTGCTCAAACTTTGCGTAATTGCTTTATCTGACCCGAGGACCTTTCTATGTGATTTCCGGAGAATTTTGTTCCGGGACCCTGGAATCCCGAAAAACCGTGTATTATTATAAACACTTCAAATTCAGCCGTTCGGAAGGTCGTACCGGACCCTGTTTCTTTTTCTCCCGGTTTTTTAATCACGCGTCCGAGCTCATTTCAGGAATCAACCTGTTCGATTTCAGGAATGAACCTGTTCGATTTCAGCCTCAAATAACGAGCTTTAACACATTTTTCACGATAATCCGAGTTTCGGCGAATGCTGGTTTGTGGCACACCGGCACCACCAAAAGTCTTCCGTTGGTGCTCAAACTTTGCGTGGCCGCTTTATCTGACCCGAGTAACTTTTTATGTGATTTCCGGAGAATTTTGTTCCGGTACCCCGGAATCCTGAAAAACCTTGTATTATAAACACTTCAATTTCAGCCGTTCGGAAGGTCGTACCGGACCCTGTTTATTTTTCTCCCTGTTTTTCAATCACGTGTCCGAGCTCATTTCAGGAATCAACTTGTTCGATTTAAGCCTCAATAACGAGCTTTAACACATTTTTCACGATAATCCGAGTTTCGGTGAATGCTGGTTTGTGGCACGCCGACACCCCCAAATTTCGTCCGTTGGTGCTCAAACTTCGCGTGGCCGCTTTATCTGACCCGACGAACTTTCTATGTGATTTACGGAGAATATTGTTTCGGGACCCCGGAATCCCGAAAAACCGTGTGTTATACATTTCAATTTCAGCCGTTCGGAAGGTCGTACCAGACCCTGTTTCTTTTTCTACCTGTTTTTAAATCACGCGTCCGAGCTCATTTCAGGAATCAACCTGTTCGATTTAAGGAATAAACCTGTTCGATTTCAGCCTCAAATAACGAGCTTTAACACATTTTTCACGATAATCTGAGTTTCGGCGAATCTTTGGTTTGTAGCACACCGGCACCCCCAAAAGTCTTCCGTTGGTGCTCAAACTTTGCGTCATTGCTTTATCGACCCGAGGACCTTTCTATGTGATTTCCGGAGAATTTTGTTCCGGGACCACGAATCCCGGCCGTGTATTATAAACACTTCAATTTCGGCCGTTCGAAAGGTCGTCCGGACCCTTTTCTTTTTCTCCTGTTTTTTAATCACGCGTCCGAGCTCATTTCAGAATCAACCTGTTCGATTTCGGAATCAACCTTGTTCGATTTCAGCCTCAAATAACGAGCTTTAACACATTTTTCACGATAATCCGAGTTTCGGCGAATGCTGGTTTGTGGCACCGGCACCACCAAAAGTCTTCCGTTGGTGCTCAAACTTTGCGTGGCCGCTTTATCTGACCCGAGGAACTTTTTGTGTGATTTCCGGAGAATTTTGTTCCGGTACCCCGGAATCCTGAAAAACCTTGTATTATAAACACTTCAATTTCAGCCGTTCGGAAGGTCGTACCGGACCCCGTTTATTTTTCTCCCTGTTTTTCAATCACGCGTCCGAGCTCATTTCAGGAATCAACCTTGTCGATTTAAGCCTCAAATAACGAGCTTTAACACATTTTTCACGATAATCCGAGTTTCGGCGAATGCTGGTTTGTGGCACGCCGACACCCCCAAATTTCGTCCGTTGGTGCTCGAACTTCGCGTGGCCTCTTTATCTGACCCGACGAACTTTCTATGTGATTTCCGGAGAATTTTGTTCCGGGACCCCGGAATCCCGAAAAACCGTGTATTATACACTTCAATTTCAGCCATTCGGAAGGTCGTACCGGACCCTGTTTCTTTTTCTCCCTGTTTTTCAATCACGCATCCGAGCTCATTTCAGGAATCAACTTGTTTGATTTCAGGAATCAACCTGCTCGGTTTCAGCCTCAAATAACGAGCTTTAACACATTTTTTACGATAATCCGAGTTTCGGCGAATGCTGGTTTGTGGCACACCGACACCCCCAAAAGTCTTCCGTTGGTGCTAAAACTTTGCGTAACTGCTTTATCTGACCCGAGGACCTTTCTATGTGATTTCCGGAGAATTTTGTTCCGGGACCCTGGAATCCCGAAAAACCGTGTATTATAAACACTTCAATTTCAGCCGTTCGGAAGGTCGTAAAGGACCCTGTTTCTTTTTATCCCTGTTTTTTAATCACGCGTCCGAGCTCATTTCAGGAATCAACCTGTTCGATTTCAGAATTCAACCTGTTCGATTTCAGCCTCAAATAACGAGCTTTAACACATTTTTCACGATAATCTGAGTTTCGGTGAATGCTGGTTAGTGGCACACCGGCACCCCCAAATGTCTTCCGTTGATGCTCAAACTTTGCGTGGCCATTTTATCTGACCCAAGGAACTTTCTATGTGATTTCCAGAGAATTTTGTTCCGGAACCCCGGAATCCCGAAAAACCGTGTATTATACACTTCAATTTCAGCCGTTCGGAAGGTCGTACCGGACCCTGTTTCTTTTGCTCCCTGTTTTTCAATCACGCGTCCGAACTCATTTCAGGAATCAACGTCTTCGATTTCAGCCTCAAATAACGAGCTTTCACATATTTTTTACGATAATTCGAGTTTCGGCGAATGATGGTTTGTGGCACACCGGCACCCCCAAATCTCTTCTGTTGGCGCTCAAACTTTGCGTGGCCGCTTTATCTGATCCGAGGAACTTTCTATGTGATTTCCATAGAATTTTATTCCGGGACCCCGGAATCCCGAAAAACCGTGTATTATATACACTTCAATTTCAGCCATTCGGAAGGTCGTATCGGACCCTGTTTCTTTTTCTCCCTGTTTTTCAATCACGCATCCGAGCTCATTTCAGGAATCAACCTGTTCGATTTCAGCCTCAAATAACGAGCTTTAACACATTTTTCACGATAATCCGAGTTTCGGCGAATGCTGGTTTGTGGCACACCGGCACCGCCAAAAGTCTTCCGTTGGTGCTCAAACTTTGCGTAATTGCTTTATCTGACCCGAGGACCTTTCTATGTGATTTCCGGAAAATTTTGTTCCGGGACCCTAGAATCCCGAAAAACCGTGTATTATTATAAACACTTCAAATTCAGCCGTTCGGAAGGTCGTACCGGACCCTGTTTCTTCTTCTCCCTGTTTTTTAATCACGCGTCCGAGCTCATTTCAGGAATCAACCTGTTCGATTTCAGGAATCAACTGTTTCGATTTCGACCTCAAATAACGAGCTTTAACACATTTTCACGATAATCCGAGTTTCGAATCTTTGGTTTGTGGCACACCGGCACCACCAAAAGTCTTCCGTTGGTGCTCAAACTTTGCGTGGCCGCTTTATCTGACCCGAGGAACTTTTTATGTGATTTCCGGAGAATTTTGTTCCGGTACCCCGGAATCCTGAAAAACCTTGTATTATAAACACTTCAATTTCAGCCGTTCGGAAGGTCGTACCGGACCCTGTTTATTTTTCTCCCTGTTTTTCAATCACGTGTCCGAGCTCATTTCAGGAATCAACTTGTTCGATTTAAGCCTCAATAACGAGCTTTAACACATTTTTCACGATAATCCGAGTTTCGGTGAATGCTGGTTTGTGGCACGCCGACACCCCCAAATTTCGTCCGTTGGTGCTCAAACTTCGCGTGGCCGCTTTATCTGACCCGACGAACTTTCTATGTGATTTACGGAGAATATTGTTTCGGGACCCCGGAATCCCGAAAAACCGTGTGTTATACACTTCAATTTCAGCCGTTCGGAAGGTCGTACCAGACCCTGTTTCTTTTTCTACCTGTTTTTAAATCACGCGTCCGAGCTCATTTCAGGAATCAACCTGTTCGATTTCAGCCTCAAATAACGAGCTTTAACACATTTTTCACGATAATCTGAGTTTCGGCGAATGCTGGTTTGTGGCACATCGGCACCCCCAAAAGTCTTCCGTTGGTGCTCAAACTTTGCGTCATTGCTTTATCTGACCCGAGGACCTTTCTATGTAATTTCCGAGAATTTTGTTCCGGGACCACGAATCCCGAAAAACCGTGTATTATAAACACTTCAATTTCAGCCGTTCGAAAGGTCGTACCGGACCCTGTTTCTTTTTCTCCCTGTTTTTTAATCACGCGTCCGAGCTCATTTCAGGAATCAACCTGTTCGATTTCAGGAATCAACCTGTTCGATTTCAGCCTCAAATAACGAGCTTTAACACATTTTTCACGATAATCCGAGTTTCGGCGAATGCTGGTTTGTGGCACCGGCACCACCAAAAGTCTTCCGTTGGTGCTCAAACTTTGCGTGGCCGCTTTATCTGACCCGAGGAACTTTTTATGTGATTTCCGGAGAATTTTGTTCCGGTACCCCGGAATCCTGAAAAACCTTGTATTATAAACACTTCAATTTCAGCCGTTCGGAAGGTCGTACCGGACCCCGTTTATTTTTCTCCCTGTTTTTCAATCACGCGTCCGAGCTCATTTCAGGAATCAACCTGTTCGATTTAAGCCTCAAATAACGAGCTTTAACACATTTTTCACGATAATCCGAGTTTCGGCGAATGCTGGTTTGTGGCACGCCGACACCCCCAAATTTCGTCCGTTGGTGCTCGAACTTCGCGTGGCCTCTTTATCTGACCCGACGAACTTTCTATGTGATTTCCGGAGAATTTTGTTCCGGGACCCCGGAATCCCGAAAAACCGTGTATTATACACTTCAATTTCAGCCATTCGGAAGGTCGTCTGGGACCTGTTTCTTTTTCTCCCTGTTTTTCAATCACGCATCCGAGCTCATTTCAGGAATCAACTTGTTTGATTTCAGGAATCAACCTGCTCGGTTTCAGCCTCAAATAACGAGCTTTAACACATTTTTCACGATAATCCGAGTTTCGGCGAATGCTGGTTTGTGGCACACCGGCACCGCCAAAAGTCTTCCGTTGGTGCTCAAACTTTGCGTAATTGCTTTATCTGACCCGAGGACCTTTCTATGTGATTTCCGGAAAATTTTGTTCCGGGACCCTAGAATCCCGAAAAACCGTGTATTATTATAAACACTTCAAATTCAGCCGTTCGGAAGGTCGTACCGGACCCTGTTTCTTCTTCTCCCTGTTTTTTAATCACGCGTCCGAGCTCATTTCAGGAATCAACCTGTTCGATTTCAGGAATCAACCTGTTCGATTTCAGCCTCAAATAACGAGCTTTAACACATTTTTCACGATAATCCGAGTTTCGGCGAATGCTGGTTTGTGGCACACCAGCACCACCAAAAGTCTTCCGTTGGTGCTCAAACTTTGTGGGGCCGCTTTATCTGACCCGAGGAACTTTTTATGTGATTTCCGGAGAATTTTGTTCCGGTACCCCGGAATCCTGAAAAACCTTGTATTATAAACACTTCAATTTCAAAGTTCGGAAGGTCGTCATGCGGACCACTTTTTTTCTCCCTGTTTTTCAATCACGCATCCGAGCTCATTTCAGGAATCAACCTGTTCGATTTAAGCCTCAAATAACGAGCTTTAACACATTTTTCACGATAATCCGAGTTTCGGTGAATGCTGGTTTGTGGCACGCCGACACCCCCAAATTTCGTCCGTTGGTGCTCAAACTTCGCATGGCCGCTTTATCTGACCCGACGAACTTTCTATGTGATTTCCGGAGAATTTTGTTCTGGGACCCCGGAATCTCGAAAAACCGTGTATTATACACTTCAATTTGAGCCGTTCAGAAGGTCGTACCGGACCCTGTTTCTTTTTCTCCCTGTTTACCAATCACGTGTCCGAGCTCATTTCAGGAATCAACCTGTTCGATTCCAGAAATCAACCTGTTCGATTTCAGCCTCAAATAACGAGCTTTAACACATTTTTCACGATAATCCGAGTTTCGGCGACTGCTGGTTTGTGGCACACCGGCACCCCAAAATGTCTTCCGTTGGGGCTCAAACTTTCGTGGCCGTTTTATCTGACCCGAGGAACTTTCTATGGGATTTCCGGAGAATTTTGTTCCGGTACCCCGTAATCCCGAAAAACCCTGTATCATACACTTCAATTTCAGCCGTTCGGAAGGTCGTACCGGACCCTGTTTCTTTTTCTACCTGTTTTTAAATCACGCGTCCGAGCTCATTTCAGGAATCAACCTGTTCGATTTCAGAAATAAACCTGTTCGATTTCAGCCTCAAATAACGAACTTTAACACATTTTTCACGATAATCTGAGTTTCGGCGAATGCTGGTTTGTGGCACACCGGCACACCCAAATGTCTTCCGTTGATGCTCAAACTTTGCGTGGCTGTTTTATCTGACCCAAGGAACTTTCTATGTGATTTCCGGAGAATTTTGTTCCGGAACCCCGGAATCCCGAAAAACCGTGTATTATACACTTCAATTTCAGCCGTTCGGAAGGTCGTACCGGACCCTGTTTCTTTTGATCCCTGTTTTTCAATCACGCGTCCGTACTCATTTCAGGAATCAACGTCTTCGATTTCAGCCTCAAATAACGAGCTTTAACATATTTTTCACGATAATTCGAGTTACGGCGAATGATGGTTTGTGGCACACCGGCACCCCCAAATCTCTTCTGTTAGAGCTCAAACTTTGCGTGGCCGCTTTATCTGATCCGAGGAACTTTCTATGTGATTTCCGGAGAATTTTCTTCCGGGACCCCGGAATCCCGAAAAACCGTGTATTATACACTTCAATTTCAGCCATTCGGAAGGTCGTACCGGACCCTGTTTCTTTTTCTCCCTGTTTTTCAATCACGCATCCGAGCTCATTTCAGGAATCAACTTGTTTGATTTCAGAATCAACTTTGCTCGATTTCAACCTCAAATAACGAGCTTTAACACATTTTCACGATAATCCGATTTTCTGATCTTTGGTTTGTGGCACACCGACACCCCCAAAAGTCTTCCGTTGGTGCTCAAACTTTGCGTAACTGCTTTATCTGACCCGAGGACCTTTCTATGTGATTTACGGAGAATTTTGTTACGGGATCCTGGAATCCCGAAAAACCGTGTATTATAAACACTTCAATTTCAGCCGTTCGGAAGGTCGTACCGGATCCTGTTTCTTTTTCTCCCTGTTTTTTAATCACGCGTCCGAGCTCATTTCAGGAATCAACCTGTTCGATTTCAGAATTCAACCTGTTCGATTTCAGCCTCAAATAACGATTTTTAACACATTTTTCACGATAATCCGAGTTTCGGCGAATGCTGGTTTGTGGCACACCGGCACCCCCAAAAGTCTTCCGTTGGTGCTCAAACTTTGCGTGGCCGCTTTATCTGACCCGAGGAACTTTTTTTGTGATTTCCGGAGAATTTTGTTTCGGTACCGGAATCCCCAAAACCGTGTATTATAAACACTTCAATTTGGCCGTTCGGAAGGTCGTCTGGGACCACATTTTTTTCTCCTATTTTTCAATCACGCGTCCGAGCTTATTTCAGGAATCAACCTGTTCGATTCCAGGAATCAACCTGTTCGATTCCAGGAATCAACCTGTTCGATTTCAGCCTCAAATAACGAGCTTTAACACAATTTTCACGATAATCCGAGTTTCGGCGAATTCTAGTTTGTGGCACGCCGGCACCCCCAAAAGTCTTCCGTTGGTGCTCAAACTTTGCGTAACTGCTTTATCTGACCCGAGAACCTTTCTATGTGATTTCCGGAGAATTTTGTTCCGGGACCCTGGAATCCCGAAAAACCGTGTATTATAAACACTTCAATTTCAGCCGTTCGGAAGGTCGTACCGGACCCTGTTTCTTTTTCTCCCTGTTTTTTAATCACGCGTCCGAGCTCATTTCAGGAATCAACCTGTTCGATTTCAGGAATCAACATGTTCGATTTCAGCCTCAAATAACGAGCTTTAACACATTTTTCACGATAATCCGAGTTTCGGCGAATGCTGGTTTGTGGCACGCCGGCACTCCCAAATGTTTTCCGTTGGATCTCAAACTTTGCGTGGCCGTTTTATTTGCCCCGGGGAACGTTCTATGTGATTTTCGGAGAATTTTGTTCCGGGACCCCGGAATCCCGAAAAACCGTATATTATACACTTCAAATTCAGCCGTTCGGAAGGTCGTACCAGACCCTGTTTCTTTTTCTCCCTGTTTTTTAATCACGCGTCCGAGCTCATTTCAGGAATCAACCTGTTCGATTTCAGGAATGAACTGTTCGATTTCATTTCCTCAAATAACGAGCTTTAACACATTTTTCACGATAATCCGAGTTTCGGCGAATGCTGGTTTGTGGCACACCAACACCACCAAAAGTCTTCCGTTGGTGCTCAAACTTTGCGTGGCCGCTTTATCTGACCCGAGGAACTTTTTATGTGATTTCCGGAGAATTTTGTTCCGGTACCCCGGAATCCTGAAAAACCTTGTATTATAAACACTTCAATTTCAGCCGTTCGGAAGGTCGTACGGGACCCTGTTTATTTTTCTCCCTGTTTTTCAATCACGAGTCCGAGCTCATTTCAGGAATCAACTTGTTCGATTTAAGCCTCAATAACGAGCTTTAACACATTTTTCACGATAATCCGAGTTTCGGTGAATGCTGGTTTGTGGCACGCCGACACCCCCAAATTTCGTCCGTTGGTGCTCAAACTTCGCGTGGCCGCTTTATCTGACCCGACGAACTTTCTATGTGATTTACGGAGAATATTGTTTCGGGACCCCGGAATCCCGAAAAACCGTGTGTTATACACTTCAATTTCAGCCGTTCGGAAGGTCGTACGGACCACTGTTTCTTTTTCTACATTTTTTTAAATCACGCGTCCGAGCTCGGTTCGGAATCAACCTGTTCGATTTAAGGAATAAACACATTCGATTTCGGCCTCAAATAACGAGCTTTAACACATTTTCACGATAATCGAGTTTCGGCGAATCTTTGGTTTGTAGGCACACCGCACCCCAAATGTCTTCCGTTGATGCTCAAACTTTGCGTGGCGTTTTATCGACCCAAGGAACTTTCAATGTGATTTCCAGAGAATTTTGTTCCCGGAATCCCGAAAAACCGTGTATTATACACTTCAATTTCACCGTTCGGAAGGTCGTGCGGACCTGTTTCTTTTGCTCCTGTTTTTCAATCACGCGTCGAACTCATTTCGGAATCAACGTCTTCGATTTCACCTCAAATAACGAGCTTTAACATATTTTTCACGATAATTCGAGTTTCGGAAATGATGGTATGTGGCACACCGACACCCCCAAATCTCTTCTGTTGGCGCTCAAACTTTGCGTGGCCGCTTTATCTGATCCGATGAACTTTCTATGTGATTTCCGGAGAATTTTATTACGGGACACCGGAATCCCGAAAACCGTGTATTATACACTTCAATTTCACCATTCGGAAGGTCGTCTGGACCTGTTTCTTTTTCTCCTGTTTTCAATCACGCATCCGAGCTCATTTCAGAATCAACTTGTTTGATTGAAGGAATCAACTTTGTTCGATTTCAACCTCAAATAACGAGCTTTAACACATTTTCACGATAATACGAGTTTCGAATCTTTGGTTTGTGGCACGCCGCACCCCTAATGTTTTCCGTTGGTGCTCAAACTTTGCGTGGCTGTTTTATTTGCCCCGAGGAACTTTCTATGTGATTTTCGAGAATTTTGTTCGGGACCGGAATCCCGAAAAACCGTATATTATACACTTAAATTTCGGCCGTTCGGAAGGTCGTATCGGACCTGTTTCTTTTTGTCCTTTTTTCAATAACGCGTCCGACCTCATTTCGAATCAACCGATTCGATTTCGAGTCGACTGTTCGATTTCAACCTCAAATAACGAGCTTTAACACATTTTCACGATAATCCGAGTTTCGACGAATCTGGTTTGTGGCACGCCGGCACCCCCAAATGTCTTCCGTTGGAGCTCAAACTTTCATGGCCGTTTTATCTGACCCGAGGAACTTTCTATGTGATTTCCGGAAAATTTTGTTCCGGGACCGAATCTCAAAAACCGTGTATTATACACTTCAATTTCAGCCGTTCGGAAGGTCGTACCGGACCCTGTTTCTTTTTCTCCCTGTTTTTCAATCACGCGTCCGAGCTCATTTCGGGAATCAACCTGTTCGATTCCAGGAATCAACTTTGTTCGATTTCACCTCAAATAACGAGCTTTAACACATTTTTCACGATAATCAGGAGTTTCGGCAAATCTTTGGTTTTGGCACGTCGGCACCCCCAAATGTCTTCCGTTGGGGCTCAAACTTTCGTGGCCGTTTTATCGACCCGGAACTTTCTATTCGATTTCCGGAGAATTTTGTTTCGGGACCCCGGAATCCCAAAAACCGTGTATTATAAACACTTCAATTTCGGCCGTTCGGAAGGTCGTCTGGGACCTGTTTCTTTTTCTACTTGTTTTTCAATCACGCGTCCGAGCTCATTTCAGGAATCAACCTGTTCGATTTCAGGAATAAACCTGTTCGATTTCAGCCTCAAATAACGAGCTTTAACACATTTTTCACGATAATTCGAGTTTCGGCGAATCTTTGGTTTGTACGCCGGGACCCCAAATGTTTTCCGTTGGTGCTCAAACTTTGCGTGGCTGTTTTATTTGCCCCGGAACTTTCTATGTGATTTTCGGAGAATTTTGTTCCGGGACCACGGAATCCCGAAAAACCGTATATTATACACTTAAATTTCAAATAGTTCGAAAGGTCGTCTGGACCTGTTTCTTTTTCTCCCCGTTTTTCAATCACGCGTCCGACCACATTTCAGAATCAACCAGATTCGATTTGAAGTCGACTGTTCGATTTCACCTCAAATAACAAGCTTTAACACATTTTTCACGATAATCCGAGTTTCGGCGAATCTTTGGTTTGTGGCTTGCCGGCACCCCCAAATGTCTTCCGTTGGGGCTCAAACTTTCATGGCCGTTTTATCTGACCCAAAGAACTTTCTATGTAATTTCCGGAGAATTTTGTTCCGGGACCGGAATCTCAAAACCGTGTATTATACACTTCACTTTGAGCCGTTCGGAAGGTCGTCACGGACCTGTTTCTTTTTCTCCTGTTTTTCAATCACGCATCCGAGATCATTTCGGGAATCAACTTTGTTCGATTTCAGGAATCAACTGTTTCGATTTCAGGAATCAACTTTGTTCGATTTCAACCTCAAATAACGAGCTTTAACACATTTTCCACGATAATCCGAGTTTCGGCGAATCTTTGGTTTGTGGCACGCCGGCACCCCAAATGTCTTCCGTTGGGGCTCAAACTTTCGTGCCCGTTTTATCGACCGAGGAACTTTCTATTGGATTTCGGAGAATTTTGTTTCGGGACTCAGAATCCCGAAAAACCGTGTGTTATACACTTGATTTCAAATAGTTCGAAAGGTCGTCTTGGACCACTGTTTCTTTTTCTACTTGTTTTTAAATCACGCGTCCAAGCTCATTTCAGAATCAACTTTGTTCGATTGCGAGGAATAAACTGTTCGATTTCAGCCTCAAATAACGAGCTTTAACACATTTTCACGATAATCGAGTTTCGGCGAATCTTTGGTTTGTAACACCGGCACCCCCAAATGTCTTCCGTTGATGCTCAAACTTTGCGTGGCCGTTTTATCTGACCCAAGGAACTTTCAATGTGATTTCCAGAGAATTTTGTTCCGGAACCCCGGAATCCCGAAAAACCGTTTATTATACACTTCAATTTCAGCCGTTCCGAAGGTCGTACCGGACCCTGTTTCTTTTGCTCCCTGTTTTTCAATCACGCGTCCGAACTCATTTCAGGAATCAACGTCTTCGATTTCAGCCTCAAATAACGAGCTTTAACATATTTTTCACGATAATTCGAGTTTCGGCGAATGATGGTATGTGGCACACCGACACCCCCAAATCTCTTCATTGGCGCTCAAACTTTGCGTGGCGCTTTATCGATCCGATGAACTTTCTATGTGATTTCCGGAGAATTTTATTCCGGGACCCGGAATCCGAAAACCGTGTATTATACACTTCAATTTCACCATTCGGAAGGTCGTGCAGGACCACTGTTTCTTTTTCTCCCTGTTTTTCAATCACGCATCCGAGCTCATTTCAGAATCAACTTGTTTGATTGAAGGAATCAACTTTGTTCGATTTCAGCCTCAAATAACGAGTTTTAACACATTTTCACGATAATACGAGTTTCGGCGAATCTTTGGTTTGTGGCACGCCGGCACCCCCTAATGTTTTCCGTTGGTGCTCAAACTTTGCGTGGCTGTTTTATTTGCCCCGAGGAACTTTCTATGTGATTTTCGGAGAATTTTGTTCCGGAATCCCGAAAAACCGTATATTATACACTTAAATTTCGGCCGTTCGGAAGGTCGTCGGACCACTGTTTCTTTTTGTCCCTTTTTTCAATAACGCGTCCGACCTCATTTCGGAAATCAACCGATTCGATTTGAGAGTCGACTGTTCGATTTCAACCTCAAATAACGAGCTTTAACACATTTTTAACGATAATCAGAGTTTCGGCGAATCTTTGGTTTGTGGCACGCCGCACCCCAAATGTCTTCCGTTGGAGCTCAAACTTTCATGGCCGTTTTATCGACCCGAGGAACTTTCTATGTGATTTCCGGAAAATTTTGTTCGGGACCCGAATCTCGAAAAACCGTGTATTATACACTTCAATTTGAGCCGTTCGGAAGGTCGTACCGGACCCTGTTTCTTTTTCTCCCTGTTTTTCAATCACGCGTCCGAGCTCATTTCAGGAATCAACCTGTTCGATTCCAGGAATCAACCTGTTCGATTTCAGCCTCAAATAACGAGCTTTAACACATTTTTCACGATAATCCGAGTTTCGGCAAATGCTGGTTTGTGGCACGTCGGCACCCCCAAATGTCTTCCGTTGGGGCTCAAACTTTCGTGGCCGTTTTATCTGACCCGAGGAACTTTCTATTGGATTTCCGGAGAATTTTGTTTCGGGACCCCGGAATCCCGAAAAACCGTGTATTATAAACACTTCAATTTCAGCCGTTCGGAAGGTCGTACCGGACCCTGTTTCTTTTTCTACTTGTTTTTAAATCACGCGTCCGAGCTCATTTCAGGAATCAACCTGTTCGATTTCAGGAAAAAACCTGTTCGATTTCAGCTTCAAATAACGAGCTTTAACACATTTTTCACGATAATTCGAGTTTCGGCGAATGCTGGTTTGTGGCACGCCGGGACCCCCAAATGTTTTCCGTTGGTGCTCAAACTTTGCGTGGCTGTTTTATTTGCCCCGAGGAACTTTCTATGTGATTTTCGGAGAATTTTGTTCTGGGACCCTGGAATCCCGAAAAACCGTATATTATACACTTAAATTTCAGCCGTTCGAAAGGTCGTACCGGACCCTGTTTCTTTTTCTCCCTGTTTTTCAATCACGCGTCCGACCACATTTCAGGAATCAACCAGTTCGATTTCAGAAGTCGACCTGTTCGATTTCAGCCTCAAATAACAAGCTTCAACACATTTTTCACGATAATCCGAGTTTCGGCGAATGCTAGTTTGTGGCTTGCCGGCACCCCCAAATGTCTTCCGTTGGGGCTCAAACTTTCATGGCCGTTTTATCTGACCCAAAGAACTTTCTATGTAATTTCCGGAGAATTTTGTTCCGGGACCCCGGAATCTCGAAAAACCGTGTATTATACACTTCACTTTGAGCCGTTCGGAAGGTCGTACCGGACCCTGTTTCTTTTTCTCCCTGTTTTTCAATCACGCATCCGAGATCATTTCAGGAATCAACTTTGTTCGATTTCAGAATCAACTTTGTTCGATTTCAGAATCAACTGTTGATTTCACCTCAAATAATGAGCTTTAACACATTTTCACGATAATCCGAGTTTCGGCGAATCTTTGGTTTGTGGCACGCCGGCACCCCAAATGTCTTCCGTTGGGGCTCAAACTTTCGTGCCCGTTTTATCTGACCCGAGGAACTTTCTATTGGATTTCCGGAGAATTTTGTTTCGGGACTCCGGAATCCCGAAAAACCGTGTGTTATACACTTCATTTCAAAATAGTTCGAAAGGTCGTCCGGACCCTGTTTCTTTTTCTACTTGTTTTTAAATCACGCGTCCAAGCTCATTTCAGGAATCAACCTGTTCGATTGCAGGAATAAACTGTTCGATTTCGGCCTCAAATAACGAGCTTTAACACATTTTCACGATAATCGAGTTTCGGCGAATCTTTGGTTTGTAACACCGGCACCCCAAATGTCTTCCGTTGATGCTCAAACTTTGCGTGGCCGTTTTATCGACCCAAGGAACTTTCTATGTGATTTTCGGAGAATTTTGTTCCGTAACCTTGGAATCCCGAAAAACCGTGTATTATACACTTCAATTTCACCGTTCGAAAGTTAAATGCGGACCACTGTTTCTTTTTCTCCCTATTTTTCAATCACGCGTCCGAACTCATTTCAGGAATCAACGTCTTCGATTTCAGCCTCAAATAACGAGCTTTAACATATTTTTCACGATAATTCGAGTTTCGGCGAATGATGGTATTTGGCACACCGACACCCCCAAATCTCTTTTGTTGGCGCTCAAACTTTGCGTGGCGCTTTATCGATCCGATGAACTTTCTATGTGATTTCCGGATAATTTTATTCGGACCGGAATCCCAGCAAAACCGTGTATTATACACTTCAATTTCGACCATTCGGAAGGTCGTATCGGACCCTGTTTCTTTTTCTCCCTGTTTTTCAATCACGCATCCGAGCTCATTTCGGAATCAACTTGTTTGATTTAAGGAATCAACTTTGTTCGATTTCGACCTCAAATAACGAGCTTTAACACATTTTTCACGATAATACGAGTTTCGGCGAATCTTTGGTTTGTGGCACGCCGGCACCCCCAAATGTTTTCCGTTGGTGCTCAAACTTTGCGTGGCTGTTTTATTTGCCCCGAGGAACTTTCTATGTGATTTTCGGAGAATTTTGTTCCGGGACCGGAATCCCGCAAAAACCGTATATTATACACTTAAATTTGGGACGTTCGGAAGGTCGTGCGGACCTGTTCTTTTTCTCCCTGTTTTTCAATCACGCGTCCGACCTCATTTCGAGAATCAACCGATTCGATTTGAGAGTCGACTGTTCGATTTCGACCTCAAATAACGAGCTTTAAAACATTTTCACGATAATCAGGAGTTTCGGCGAATCTTGGTTTGTGGCACACCGGCACCCCAAAAGTCTTCCGTTGGTGCTCAAACTTTGCGTAATCGCTTTATCGATCCGCGGACCTTTCTATGTGATTTCGGAGAATTTTGTTTCGGGACCCCGGAATCCCGAAAAACCGTGTATTATAAACACTTCAATTTCGATCGTTCGGAAGGTCATACCGGACCTGTTTCTTTTTCTCTTTTTTTTTTCAATCACGCGTCCGAGCTCATTTCAGGAATCAACTGTTCGATTTCAGGAATCAACTTTGTTCGATTTCGGAATCAACTTTGTTCGATTTGACCACAAAAACGAGCTTTAACACATTTTCACGATAATCAGGGTTTACTGCGAATCTTTGGTTTGTAGCACACCGGCACCCCCAAAAGTCTTCCGTTGGTGCTAAAACTTTGCGTGGCGCTTTATCGACTCGAGGAACTTTTTATGTGATTTCCTGAGAATTTTGTTCCGTACCGGAATCCGAAAAACCTTGTATTATAAACACTTCAATTTCAACCGTTCGGAAGGTCGTATCGGACCCTGTTTCTTTTTCTCCTGTTTTTGAATCACGCGTCCGAGCTCATTTCGGAATCGGCTGTTCGATTCAGGAATCAACTGTTCGATTTCGACCTCAAATAACGAGCTTTAACACAATTTTCACGATAATCAGGAGTTTCGTGAATCTTTGGTTTGTGGCACGCCGGCACCCCCAAATGTCTTCCGTTGGGCTCAAACTTTCGTGGCCGTTTTATCTGACCCGAGGAACCTTTTATGGGATTTCCGGAGAATTTTGTTTCGGGACCCCGGAATCCCGAAAAACCGTGTGTTATACACTTCATTTCAGGTAGTTCGGAAGGTCGTCTGGGACCTGTTTCTTTTTCTACCTATTTTTAAATCACGCGTCCGAGCTCATTTAGGAATCAACCTATTCGATTTCAGCCTCAAATAACGAGTTTTAACACATTTTTCATGATAATCCGAGTTTCGGCGAATGCTGGTTTGTGGCACACCGGCACCCCCAAATGTCTTCCGCTGGTGCTCAAACTTTGCGTGGCGTTTTATCGACCCAAGGAACTTTCTATATGATTTCCGAGAGAATTTTGTTCGGAACCTTGGAATTCAAACCGTGTATTATACACTTCAATTTGACCGTTCGAAAGTTAAATCTGGGACCACTGTTTCTTTTTCTCCTTGTTTTTCAATCACGCGTCCGAACTCATTTCAGGAATCAACGTCTTCGATTTCAGCCTCAAATAAGGGGCTTTAACACATTTTTCACGATAATCCGAGTTTCGGCGAATGATGGTTTGTGGCACACCGGCACCCCCAAATCTCTTTGGTTGGCGCTCAAACTTTGCGTGTCCGCTTTATCTGACCCGAGGAACTTTCTATGTGATTTCCGGAGAATTTTGTTCCGGGACCCCGGAATCCCGAAAAACCGTGTATTATACACTTTAATTTCAGCCGTTCGGAAGGTCGTACTGGACCCTGTTTCTTTTTCTCCCTGTTTTTCAATCACGCGTCCGAGCTCATTTCAGGAATCAACCTGTTCGATTTCAGGAATCAACCTGTTCGATTTCCGCCTCAAATAACGAGCTTTAACACATTTTCACGATAATCAGGAGTTTCGGCGAATACTGGTTTGTGGCACACCGGCACCCCCAAATGTTTTCCGTTGGTGCTCAAAATTTATATGGCCGCTTTATCTGACCCGAGGAACTTTCTATGTGATTTCCGGAGAATTTTGTTCGGGAACCGGAATCCGGCAAACCGTGTATTTATACACTTCAATTTCGCCGTTCGGAAGGTCGTGCGGACCACTGTTTCTTTTTCTCTCTTTTTTCAATCACGCGTCCGAGCTCATTTCAGGAATCAACTGTTTCGATTCCAGGAATCAACTGTTCGTTTTCGACCTCAAATAACGAGCTTTAACACATTTTCACGATAATCAGAGTTTACGAATGATGGATTGTGGCACACCGCACCCCAAATCTCTTTTGTTGGCGCTTAAACTTTGCGTGGCCGCTTTATCGATCGAGGAATTTTCTATGTGATTTCCGGAGAATTTTATTCGGGACACCGGAATCCCAAAACCGTGTATAACACTTCAATTTCAGCCGTTCGGAAGGTCATACCGGACCCTGTTTCTTTTTCTCCCTGTTTTTCAATTACACGTCCGAGCTCATTTAAGGAATCAACTTGTTCGATTTCAGGAATCAACTTTGTTCGATTTCGACCTCAAATAACAAGCTTTAACACATTTTCACGATAATCAGGTTTCGGCGAATCTTTGGTTTGTGGCACACCGGCACCTCAAATGTCTTCCGTTCGTCTGAAACTTTGCGTGGCCGCTTTATCGACCGAGGAACGTTCTATGTGATTTCCGGAGAATTTTGTTTCGGGACCCCGGAATCATGAAAAACCGTGTATTATACACTTCAATTTCGGCCCGTTCGGAAGGTCGTGCGGACCACTGTTTCTTTTTCTCCTGTTTTCAATCACGCGTCGAACTCATTTCAGGAATCAACCTCTTCGATTTCAGCCTCAAATAACGAGCTTTAACACATTTTCACGATAATCGGAGTTTCGGCGAATCTTTGGTTTGTGGCACGCCGGCACCCCAAATGTCTTGATTGGTGCTCAAACTTTGCGTGGCCGTTTTATTTGCCCCGAGGAACTTTCTATGTGATTTTCGGAGAATTTTGTTCCGGGACCCCGGAATCTCGAAAATACGTATATTATACACTTAAATTTCACCCGTTCGGAAGGTCGTGCAGGACCTGTTTCTTTTTTCCTGTTTTCAATCACGCGTCCGAGCTCATTTCAGGAATCAACCTCTTCGATTTCAGCCTCAAATAACGAGCTTTAACACATTTTTCACGATAATCCGAGTTTCGGCGAATGATGGTTTGTGGCTCACCGACACCCAGAAATCTTTTATGTTGGCGCTCAAACTTTGCGTGGCCGCTTTATCTGATCCGGTGAACTTTCTATGTGATTTCCAGAGAATTTTATTCCGGGACCCCGGAATCCCGAAAAACCGTGTATTATACACTTCAATTTCAGCCATTCGGAAGGTCGTCAATCGGACCTTGTTTCTTTTTCTCCTGTTTTTCAATCACGCATCCGAGCTCATTTCAGGAATCAACTTGTTTGATTGAAGGAATCAACCTGTTCGATTTCAGCCTCAAATAACGAGCTTTAACACATTTTTCACGATAATACGAGTTTCGGCGAATGCTGGTTTGTGGCACGCCGGCACCCCCTAATGTTTTCCGTTGGTGCTCAAACTTTGCGTGGCTGTTTTATTTGCCCCGAGGAACTTTCTATGTGATTTTCGGAGAATTTTGTTCCGGGACCCCGGAATCCCGAAAAACCGTATATTATACACTTAAATTTCAGCCGTTCGGAAGGTCGTGCGGACCTGTTTCTTTTTGTCCTGTTTTTTTTCAATAACGCGTCCGACCTCATTTCGGAATCAACCATTCGATTTGAGAGTCGACTGTTCGATTTGAGCCTCAAATAACGAGCTTTAACACATTTTCACGATAATCAGAGTTTCGGCGAATCTTTGGTTTGTGGCACGCCGGCACCCCCAAATGTCTTCCGTTGGAGCTCAAACTTTCATGGCCGTTTTATCTGACCCGAGGAACTTTCTATGTGATTTCCGGAGAATTTTGTTCCGGGACCCCGGAATCTCGAAAAACCGTGTATTATACACTTCAATTTGAGCCGTTCGGAAGGTCGTGCGGACACTTTGTTTCTTTTTCTTCCTGTTTTTCAATCACGCGTCCGAGCTCATTTCGAGAATCAACCTGTTCGATTCCAGGAATCAACTTTGTTCGATTTCAGCCTCAAATAACGAGCTTTAACACATTTTCACGATAATCAGAGTTTCGGCAAATCTTTGGTTTGTGGCACGTCGGCACCCCCAAATGTCTTCCGTTGGGGCTCAAACTTTCGTGGCCATTTTATCTCGACCCGAGGAACTTTCTATTGGATTTCCAGGAGAATTTTGTTTCGGGACCGGAATCCCGAATAACCGTGTGTTATACACTTCATTTTTGTAGTTCGGAAGGTCGTCTGGGACCACTGTTTCTTTTTCTACTTGTTTTTAAATCACGCGTCCGAGCTCATTTCGAGAATCAACTTTCGATTTCAGGAATCAAACTGTTCGATTTCAGCCTCAAATAACGAGCTTTAACACATTTTCACGATAATTCGAGTTTCGGCGAATCTTTGGTTTGTGGCACGCCGGCACCCCCAAATGTTTTCCGTTGGTGCTCAAACTTTGCGTGGCTGTTTTATTTGCCCCGAGGAACTTTCTATGTGATTTTCGGAGAATTTTGTTCCGGGACCCCGGAATCCCGAAAAACCGTATATTATACACTTAAATTTCAGCCGTTCGAAAGGTCGTGGGACAACTTTCTTTTTCTCCTGTTTTTCAATCACGCGTCCGACCTCATTTCGGAATCAACACGTTCGATTTGAAGTCGACTGTTCGATTTCGACCTCAAATAACAAGCTTCAACACATTTTTCACGATAATCCGAGTTTGGCGAATCTTTGGTTTGTGGCTTGCCGGCACCCCCAAATGTCTTCCGTTGGGGCTCAAACTTTCATGGCCGTTTTATCTGACCCAAAGAACTTTCTATGTAATTTCCGGAGAATTTTGTTCCGGGACCCCGGAATCTCGAAAAACCGTGTATTATACACTTCACTTTGAGCCGTTCGGAAGGTCGTACCGGACCCTGTTTCTTTTTCTCCCTGTTTTTCAATCACGCATCCGAGATCATTTCAGGAATCAACCTGTTCGATTTCAGGAATCAACCTGTTCGATTTCAGCCTCAAATAACGAGCTTTAACACATTTTTCACGATAATCCGAGTTTCGGCGAATCTTTGGTTTGTGTGCCGCACCCCCAAATGTCTTCCGTTGGGGCTCAAACTTTCGTTCCCGTTTTATCTGACCCGAGGAACTTTCTATTGGATTTCCGGAGAATTTTCTTTCGGGACTCCGGAATCCCGAAAAACCGTGTGTTATACACTTCAATTTCAGCCGTTCGAAAGGTCGTACCGGACCCTGTTTCTTTTTCTACTTGTTTTTAAATCACGCGTCCAAGCTCATTTCAGGAATCAACCTTTTCGATTGCAGGAATAAACCTGTTCGATTTCAGCCTCAAATAACGAGCTTTAACACATTTTTCACGATAATCTGAGTTTCGGCGAATGCTGGTTTGTGGCACACCGGCACCCCCAAATGTCTTCCGTTGATGCTCAAACTTTGCGTGGCCGTTTTATCTGACCCAAGGAACTTTCTATGTGATTTCCAGAGAATTTTGTTCCGGAACCCCGGAATCCCGAAAAACCGTGTATTATACACTTCAATTTCAGCCGTTCGGAAGGTCGTACCGGACCCTGTTTCTTTTGCTCCCTGTTTTTCAATCACGCGTCCGAACTCATTTCAGGAATCAACGTCTTCGATTTCAGCCTCAAATAACGAGCTTTAACATATTTTTCACGATAATTCGAGTTTCGGCGAATGATGGTTTGTGGCACACCGACACCCCCAAATCTCTTCTGTTGGCGCTCACACTTTGCGTGGCCGCTTTATCTGATCCGAGGAACTTTCTGTGTGATTTCCGGAGAATTTTATTCCGGGACCCCGGAATCCTGAAAAACCGTGTATTATATACTTCAATTTCAGCCATTCGGAAGGTCGTACCGGACCCTGTTTCTTTTTCTCTCTGTTTTTCAATCACGCATCCGAGCTCATTTCAGGAATCAACGTGTTTGATTTCAGGAATCAACCTGTTCAATTTCAGCCTCAAATAACGAGCTTTAACACATTTTGCACGATAATCCGAATTTCGGCGAATGCTGCTTTGTGGCACGCCGGCACCCCCAAATGTTTTCCGTTGGTGCTCAAACTTTGCGTGGCTGTTTTATTTGCCCCGAGGAACTTTCTGTGTGATTTCCGGAGAATTTTATTCCAGGACCCCGGAATCCCGAAAAACCGATATTATACATTACAATTTCAGCCATTCGGAAGGTCGTACCGGACCCTGTTTCTTTTTCTCTCTGTTTTTCAATCACGCATCCGAGCTCATTTCAGGAATCAACTTGTTTGATTTCAGGAATCAACCTGTTCGATTTCAGCCTCAAATAACGAGCTTTAACACATTTTTCACGATAATCCGAGTTTCGGCGAATGCTGGTTTGTGGCACGCCGGCACCCCCAAATGTTTTCCGTTGGCGCTCAAACTTTGCGTGGCTGTTTTATTTGCCCCGAGGAACTTTCTATGTGATTTTCGGAGAATTTTGTTCCGGGACCCCGGAATCCCGAAAAACTGTATATTATACACTTAAATTTCAGCCGTTCGGAAGGTCGTACCGGACCCTGTTTCTTTTTCACCCTTTTTTTCAATCACGCGTCTGACCTCATTTCAGAATCAACCATTCGATTTCAAGAGTCGGCCTGTTCGATTTCAGGCTCAAATAACGAGCTTTAACACATTTTTCACGATAATCCGAGTTTCGGCGAATGATGGTTTGTGGCACACCGGCACTCTCAAAAGTCTTCCGTTGGTGCTCAAACTTTGCGTAACTGCTTTATCTGATCCGCGGACCTTTCTATGTGATTTACGGAGAATTTTGTTCCGGGACCCTGGAATCCCGAAAAACCGTGTATTATAAACACTTCAATTTCAGTCGTTCGGAAGGTCATACCGGACCCTGTTTCTTTTTCTCCCTCTTTTTTAATCACGCGTCCGAGCTCATTTCAGGAATCAACCTTGTTTGATTTCAGAGTCAACTTTGTTCGATTTCAGCCTTAAATAAAGAGCTTTAACACATTTTTCACGATAATCCGAGTTTCGGCGAATGCTGGTTTTTGGCACACCGGCACCCCCAAAAGTCTTCCGTTGGTGCTCAAACTTTGCGTAATTGCTTTATCTGACCCGAGGGCCTTTCTATGTGATTTCCGGAGAATTTTGTTCCGGGACCCTGGAATCCCGAAAAACGGTGTATTATAAACACTTCAATTTCAGCCGTTCGGAAGGTCGTACCGGACCCTGTTTCTTTTTCTCCCTGTTTTTTAATCACGCGTCCGAGCTCATTTCAGGAATCAACCTGTTCGATTTCAGGAATCAACCTGTTCCATTTCAGCCTCAAATAACGAGCTTTAACACATTTTTCACGATAATCCGAGTTTCGGCGAATGCTGGTTTGTGGCACACCGGCACCCCCAAAAGTCTTTCGTTGGTGCTAAACCTTTGCGTGGCCGCTTTATCTGACTCGAGGAACTTTTTATGTGATTTCCGGAGAATTTTGTTCCGGTACCCCGGAATCCCGAAAAACCATGTATTATAAACACTTCAATTTCAGCCGTTCGGAAGGTCGTATCGGACCATGTTTCTTTTTCTCCCTGTTTTTGAATCACGCGTCCGAGCTCATTTCAAGAATCAGCCTGTTCGATTCCAGGAATCAACCTGTTCGATTTCAGCCTCAAATAACGAGCTTTAACACAATTTTCACGATAATCCGAGTTTCGGCGAATGCTGGTTTGTGGCACGCCGGCACCCCCAAATGTCTTCCGTTGGGCTCAAACTTTCATGGCCGTTTTATCTGACCCGAGGAACTTTTTATGGGATTTCCGGAGAATTTTGTTTCGGGACCCCGGAATCCCGAAAAACCGTGTGTTATACACTTCAATTTCAGCCGTTCAGAAGGTCATACCGGACCCTGTTTCTTTTTCTACCTATTTTTAAATCACGCGTCCGAGCTCATTTAGTAATCAACCTCTTCGATTTCAGGAATAAACCTATTCGATTTCAGCCTCAAATAACGAGCTTTAACACATTTTTCATGATAATCCGAGTTTCGGCGAATGCTGGTTTGTGGCACACCGGCACCCCCAAATGTCTTCCGCTGGTGCTCAAACTTTGCGTGGCCGTTTTATCTGACCCAAGGAACTTTCTATGTGATTTCCAGAGAATTTTGTTCCGGAACCTTGGAATCCCGAAAAACCGTGTATTATACACTTCAATTTCAGCCGTTCGAAAGTTAAATGCGTAGGACCACTTTCTTTTTCTCCTGTTTTTCAATCACGCGTCCGAACTCATTTCAGGAATCAACGTCTTCGATTTCAGCCTCAAATAACGAGCTTTAACATATTTTTCACGATAATTCGAGTTTCGGCGAATGATGGTATTTGGCACACCGACACCCCCAAATCTCTTTTGTTGGCGCTCAAACTTTGCGTGGCCGCTTTATCTGATCCGATTAACTTTCTATGTGATTTCCGGAGAATTTTATTCCGGGACCCCGGAATCCCGAAAAACCGTGTATTATACACTTCAATTTCAGCCATTCGGAAGGTCGTATCGGACCCTGTTTCTTTTTCTCCCTGTTTTTCAATCACGCATCCGACCTCATTTCAGGAATCAACTTGTTTGATTTAAGGAATCAACCTGTTCGATTTCAGCCTCAAATAACGAGCTTTAACACATTTTTCACGATAATACGAGTTTCGGCGAATGCTGGTTTGTGGCACGCCGGCACCCCCAAATGTTTTCCGTTGGTGCTCAAACTTTGCGTGGCTGTTTTATTTGCCCCGAGGAACTTTCTATGTGATTTTCGGAGAATTTTGTTCCGGGACCCCGGAATCCCGAAAAACCGTATATTATACACTTAAATTTCAAATAGTTCGGAAGGTCGTCCGGACCACTGTTTCTTTTTCTCCTGTTTTTCAATCACGCGTCCGACCTCATTTCAGGAATCAACCAGTTCGATTTCAGGAGTCGACCTGTTCGATTTGAGCCTCAAATAACGAGCTTTAAAACATTTTTCACGATAATCCGAGTTTCGGCGAATGATGGTTTGTGGCACACCGGCACCCCCAAATCTCTTTGGTTGGCGCTCAAACTTTGCGTGTCCGCTTTATCTGACCCGAGGAACTTTCTATGTGATTTCCGGAGAATTTTGTTCCGGGACCCCGGAATCCCGAAAAACCGTGTATTATACACTTTAATTTCGTAGTTCGGAAGGTCGTCTTGGACCTGTTTCTTTTTCTCCCTGTTTTTCAATCACGCGTCCGAGCTCATTTCAGAAATCAACCTGTTCGATTTCAGGAATCAACCTGTTCGATTTCCGCCTCAAATAACGAGCTTTAACACATTTTTCACGATAATCCGAGTTTCGGCGAATACTGGTTTGTGGCACACCGGCACCCCCAAATGTTTTCCGTTGGTGCTCAAAATTTATATGGCCGCTTTATCTGACCCGAGGAACTTTCTATGTGATTTCCGGAGAATTTTTTTCCGGAACCCCGGAATCCCGAAAAACCGTGTATTTATACACTTCAATTTCAGCCGTTCGGAAGGTCGTACCGAACCCTGTTTCTTTTTCTCTCTGTTTTTCAATCACGCGTCCGAGCTCATTTCGGGAATCAACCTGTTCGATTCCAGGAATCAACCTGTTCGATTTCAGCCTCAAATAACGAGCTTTAACACATTTTTCACGATAATCCGAGTTTCTGCGAATGATGGATTGTGGCACACCGGCACCCCCAACTCTCTTTTGTTGGCGCTTAAACTTTGCGTGGCCGCTTTATCTGATCCGAGGAATTTTCTATGTGATTTCCGGAGAATTTTATTCTGGGACACCGGAATCCCGAAAAACCGTGTATAACACTTCAATTTCAGCCGTTCGGAAGGTCGTACCGGACCCTGTTTCTTTTTCTCCTTGTTTTTCAATCACGCGTCCGAGCTCATTTAAGGAATCAACGTGTTCGATTTCAGGAATCAACTTTGTTCGATTTCAAATTTCAAATAACAAGCTTTAACACATTTTTCACGATAATCCGAGTTTCGGCGAATGCTGGTTTGTGGCACACCGGCACCTCCAAATGTCTTCCGTTCGTGCTGAAACTTTGCGTGGCCGCTTTATCTGACCCGAGGAACGTTCTATGTGATTTCCGGAGAATTTTGTTCCGGGACCCCGGAATCACGAAAAACCGTGTATTATACACTTCAATTTCAGCCGTTCGGAAGGTCGTACCGGACCCTGTTTATTTTTCTCCCTGTTTTCAATCACACTTCCGAACTCATTTCAGGAATCAACGTCTTCGATTTCAGCCTCAAATAACGAGCTTTAACACATTTTTCACGATAATCCGAGTTTCGGCGAATCTTTGGTTTGTGGCAGGCACGCCGCACCCCCAAATGTCTTCGATTGGTGCTCAAACTTTGCGTGGCCGTTTTATTTGCCCCGAGGAACTTTCTATGTGATTTTCGGAGAATTTTGTTCCGGGACCCCTAATCTCGAAAATACGTATATTATACACTTAAATTTCAGCCGTTCGGAAGGTCGTACCGGAACCTGTTTCTTTTTCTCCCCGTTTTTCAATCACGCGTCCGAGCTCATTTCAGGAATCAACCTCTTCGATTTCAGCCTCAAATAACGAGCTTTAACACATTTTTCACGATAATCCGAGTTTCGGCGAATGATGGTTTGTGGCTCACCGACACCCACAAATCTCTTATGTTGGCGCTCAAACTTTGCGTGGCCGCTTTATCTGATCCGAGAAACTTTCTATGTGCTTTCCGGAGAATTTTATTCCGGGACCCCGGAATCCCGAAAAACCGTGTATTATATACACTTCAATTTCAGCCGTTCGGAAGGTCGTATCGGACCCTGTTTCTTTTTCTCCCTGTTTTTCAATCACGCGTTCAAGCTAATTTCAGGAATCAACCTGTTTGATTTCAGAAATCAACGAGTTCAATTTCAGCCTCAAATAACGAGCTTTAGGACATTTTTCACGATAATCCGAGTTTCGGCGAATGCTGGTTTGTGGCACACCGGCACCCCCAAATGTCTTCCGTTGGTGCTCAAACTTTGCGTGTCCGCTTTATCTGACCCGAGGAACTTTCTATGTGATTTCCGAGAATTTTGTTCGGGACCCCTAATCCCGAAACCGTATATTATACACTTTAATTTCAGCCGTTCGGAAGGTCGTACCGGACCCTTTTTTTTCTCCCTGTTTTTCAATCACGCGTCCGAGCTCATTTCAGGAATCAACCTGTTCGATTTCAGGAATCAACCTGTTCGATTTCAGGAATCAACCTGTTCGATTTCAGCCTCAAATAACGAGCTTTAACACATTTTTCACGATAATACGAGTTTCGGCGAATGCTGGTTTGTGGCACACCGGCACCCCCAAAAGTCTTCCGTTGCTGCTCAAACTTTACGTAACTGCTTTATCTGACCCGAGGAACTTTCTGTGTGATTTCCGGAGAATTTTGTTCCGGGACCCTGTAATCCCGAAAAACCGTGTATTATAAACACTTCAATTTCAGCCCTTCGGAAGGTCGTACCGGACCCTGTTTCTTTTTCTCCCTGTTTTTTAATCACGCATCTGAGCTCATTTCAGGAATCAACCTGTTCGATTTCAGGAATCAACCTGTTCGATTTGAGCCTCAAATAACGAGCTTTAACACATTTTTCACGATAATCCGAGTTTCGGCGAATCTTTGGTTTGTGGCACACCCACACCCCCAAATGTCTTCCGTTGGTGCTCAAACTTTGCGTGGCCGCTTTATCGACCCGAGGAACTTTCTATGTGATTTTCGGAGATATTTTTTCGGGACCGGAATCCCGAAAAACCGTGTATTATACACTTCAATTTCACCGTTCGGAAGGTCGTCTGGGACCTGTTTCTTTTTCTCCCTGTTTTTCAATCACGCGTCCGAGCTCATTTCAGGAATCAACCAATTCGATTTCAGCCTCAAATAAGGAGCTTTAACACATTTTTCACGATAATCCGAGTTTCGGCGAATTTTGGTTTGTGGCACGCCGGTACCCCCAAATGTCTTCCGTTGGTGTTCAAACTTTGCGTGGCCAGTTTATCTGACCCGACGAACTTTCTATGTAATTTCCGGAGAATTTTGTTCCGGGATCCCGGAATCCCGAAAAACCGTGTATTATACACTTCAATTTCAGCCGTTCGGAAGGTCGTACCGGACCCTATTTCTTTTTCTCCCTGTTTTTCAATCACGCGTCCGAGCTCATTTCAGGAATCAACCTGTTCGATTCTAGGAATCAACCTGTTCGATTTCAGCCTTAAATAACGAGCTTTAACACATTTTTCACGATAATCCGAGTTTCGGCGAATGCTGGTTTGTGGTAGGGCTGAGCAAAAATTTCCGAAACGGATTTTTAATACGGATACGATACGGTATACGGTTCTCATTATACGGTTTTCCGTATATACGATTTTTTTTTTCGGGTACCCGATACGGTTTTTTAGAAACCGTTTCGTATCCGGGTCAGCAGAATTCGAAAAGCGTATACCCGGTTTGACCCGGTTTAAAAAAAAAAAAAAAAAAAAAAAAAAAAAAAATGTCTAAACCAAAGGCACTAAATAAGTAAATAACCCTAACTAATTCATAATCATATTGCCTCCAATTTCAGACTACCAAACAATCAACAGTCAACACAACAACAATATCATCCTCCTTCTACTCTTTCATTCAACAGAATCAACACAATTCATTATCATATCGTCCTTCTACTCCTTCATTCATTCAACAATCAACTGATTCAATACAACAACAATATCAGACGACCAAACAATCAAACATACTTCCCATTTTCCCCCAATTTCAAACCCTAATTTAAAACCCAGATCCCCAATTCAATCATATTATTTCCCCAAATTCAGATCTGCCTCTCAAATCATCACTTTATCAAGATTTGTTGTATAATTTTAATTTTCGTTTGTACTTTACTTGTTTATATGTATTTCGGTTTGATTTTATTTGTACTTTTTGTTCTGATTTCGTTTTTCTTCATTTTTTTTTGAAAAATTGTTGAACCCATCGTAATGGTGTTATTTCTTGCATCAGATTGTTAGATACACATTCTACACATATTTTGCACCTGAGGTCGCTTATACTACTGACAAGATCTAGTAGTCTAGTACCTCACAATCTTCTTACAATTGTGAAGAGGAATTAAACTTCCAATTTGTGTCTCAAAACTTTAAGTTGCTAAGGGTGTTGAGTATCTGGGGTATTAAGATCGTCAGTGGCATCCTGCCTAAGCAAATTAGGTGTTTATTTCACTTGAGGTACCTGGCAATACGTTTTACGAATATTATTGTTGTTGCAGAATTTGTGCGTTTTTCTTCATTTTTTTTTTTTTTTTTTTGCGTTTAATGAAAATTCAGAAAACCGTATTCGGGTACCCGGATTTCGTATAACGGTTTAATCGGGTACCCGAAAACCGTATACCCGGTTAAACCGTATCGTATCCGGAACCAAAAAAATGGTGTTCAAAAAACCGTATACCCGATACGGTTTTGAAAACCGTATCGGGTACCCGGTTTTGCTCACCCCTAGTTTGTGGCACGCCGGCACCCCCAAATGTCTTCTGTTGGGGCTCAAACTTTCATGACAGTTTTATCTGACCCGAGGAACTTTCTATGGGATTTCCGGGGAATTTTGTTCCGGGACCCCGGAATCCCGAAAAACAGTGTGTTATACACTTCAATTTCAGCCGTTCGGAAGGTCGTACCGGACCCTGTTTCTTTTTCTCCCTGTTTTTCAATCACGCGTCCGAGCTCATTTCAGAAATCAACCTGTTCGATTTCAGGAGTCAACCTAGTCGATTTCAGCCTCAAATAACGAGCTTTAACACATTTTTCACGATAATCCGAGTTTCGGCGAATGCTGGTTTGTGGCACACCGGCACCCCCAAATATCTTCCGTTGGTGCTCAAACTTTGCGTGGCCGTTTTATCTGACCCGAGAAACTTTCTGTGTGATTTCCGGAGAATTTTGTTCCGGGACCCCGTAATCCCGAAAAACCGTGTATTATACACTTCAATTTCAAATTTGCTCGGAAGGTCGTGCGGACCTGTTTCGCCTTCTCTCTGTTTTTCAATCACGCGTTCGAGCTCATTTATGGAATCAACCTGTTCGATTTCAGGAATCAACTTGTTCGATTTCAGCCTCAAATAACGAGCATTAACACATTTTTCACGATAATCCGAGTTTCGGCGAATGCTGGTTTGTGGCACATCGGCACCCCCAAATGTCTTCCGTTGGTGCTCAAACTTTGCGTGGCCGCTTTATCTGGCCCGAGGAACTTTCTATGTGATTTCCGGAGATATTTTTTCTGGGACCCCGGAATCCCGAAAACCGTGTATTATACACTTCAATTTCAGCCGTTCGGAAGGTCGTACCGGACCCTGTTTCTTTTTCTCCCTGTTTTTCAATCACGCGTCCGAGCTCATTTCAGGAATCAACCTGTTCGATTTCAGCCTCAAATAACGAGCTTTAACACATTTTTCACGATAATCCGAGTTTCGGCGAATTCTGGTTTGTGGCACGCCGGCACCCCCAAATGTCTTCCGTTGGTGTTCAAACTTTGCGTGGCCACTTTATCTGACCCGACGAACTTCCTATGTAATTTCCGGAGAATTTTGTTCCGGAATCCCGGAATCCCGAAAAACCGTGTATTATACACTTCAATTTCAGCCGTTCGGAAGGTCGTACCGGACCCTATTTCTTTTTCTCTCTGTTTTTCAATAACGCGTCCGATCTCATTTCAGGAATCAACCTGTTCGATTCCAGGAATCAACATGTTCGATTTCAGCCTCAAATAACGAGCTTTAACACATTTTTCACGATAATCCGAGTTTCGGCGAATGCTGGTTTGTGGCACGCCGGCACCCCCAAATGTCTTCCGTTGGGGCTCAAACTTTCATGGCAGTTTTATCTGACCCGAGGAACTTTCTATGGGATTTCCGGAGAATTTTGTTCCGGAATCCCGGAATCCCGAAAAACCGTGTATTATACACTTCAATTTCAAAGTTCGGAAGGTCGTCTGGGACCTGTTTCTTTTTCTACCTTTTTTAAATCACGCGTCCGAGCTCATTACAGAATCAACTTTGTTCGATTTCAGGAATAAACCTGTTCGATTTCAGCCTCAAATAACGAGCTTTAACACATTTTTCACGATAATCCGAGTTTCGTCGAATGCTGGTTTGTGGCACACCGGCATCCCCAAAAGTCTTTCGTTGTTGCTCAAACTTTACGTAACTGCTTTTTCTGTCCCGAGGAACTTTCTGTGTGAATTCCGGAGAATTTTGTTCCGGGACCCCGGAATCCCGAAAAACCGTGTGTTATATACACTTCAATTTCAGCCCTTCGGAAGGTCGTACCGGACCCTGTTTCTTTTTCACCCATTTTTTCAATCACGCGTCCGAGCTCATTTCAGGAATCAACCTGTTCGATTTCAACCTCAAATAACGAGCTTTAACACATTTTTCACGATAATCCGAGTTTCGGCGAATGCTGGTTTGTGGCACACCGGCACCCCCAAATGTCTTCCGCTGGTGCTCAAACTTTGCGTGGCCGTTTTATCTGACCCAAGGAACTTTCTATGTGATTTCCAGAGAATTTTGTTCCGGAACCTTGGAATCCCGAAAAACCGTGTATTATAAACTTCAATTTCAGTCGTTCGAAAGTTCGTACCGGACCCTGTTTCTTTTTCTCCCTGTTTTTCAATCACGCGTCCGAACTCATTTCAGGAATCAACGTCTTCGATTTCAGCCTCAAATAACGAGCTTTAACATATTTTTCACGATAATTCGAGTTTCGGCGAATGATGGTATTTGGCACACCGACACCCCCAAATCTCTTTTGTTGGCGCTCAAACTTTGCGTGGCCGCTTTATCTGATCCGATGAACTTTCTATGTGATTTCCGGATAATTTTATTCCGGGACCCCGGAATCCCGAAAAACCGTGTATTATACACTTCAATTTCAGCCATTCGGAAGGTCGTATCGGACCCTGTTTCTTTTTCTCCCTGTTTTTCAATCACGCATCCGACCTCATTTCAGGAATCAACTTGTTTGATTTAAGGAATCAACCTGTTCGATTTCAGCCTCAAATAACGAGCTTTAACACATTTTTCACGATAATCCGAGTTTCGGCGAATGCTGGTTTGTGGCACACCGGCACCCCCAAAAGTCTTCCGTTGGTGCTCAAACTTTGCGTAACTGCTTTATCTGATCCGCGGACCTTTCTATGTGATTTCCGGAGAATTTTGTTCCGGGACCCTGGAATCCCGAAAAACCGTGTATTATAAACACTTCAATTTCAGTCGTTCGGAAGGTCATACCGGACCCTGTTCCTTTTTCTCCCTCTTTTTTAATCACGCGTCCGAGCTCATTTCAGGAATCAACCTGTTCGATTTCAGGAATCAACCTGTTCGATTTCAGCCTCAAAAAACGAGCTTTAACACATTTTTCATGATAATCCGAGTTTCGGCGAATGCTGGTTTGTGGCACACCGGCACCCCCAAATGTCTTCCGCTGGTGCTCAAACTTTGCGTGGCCGTTTTATCTGACCCAAGGAACTTTCTATGTGATTTCCAGATAATTTTGTTCCGGAACCTTGGAATCCCGAAAAACCGTGTATTATACACTTCAATTTCAGCCGTTCGAAAGTTCGTACCGGACCCTGTTTCTTTTTCTCCCTGTTTTTCAATCACGCGTCCGAACTCATTTCAGGAATCAACGTCTTCGATTTCAGCCTCAAATAACGAGCTTTAACATATTTTTCACGATAATTCGAGTTTCGGCGAATGATGGTATTTGGCACACCGACACCCCCAAATCTCTTTTGTTGGCGCTCAAACTTTGAGTGGCCGCTTTATCTGATCCAATGAACTTTCTATGTGATTTCCGGAGAATTTTATTCCGGGACCCCGGAATCCCGAAAAACCGTGTATTATACACTTCAATTTCAGCCATTCGGAAGGTCGTATCGGACCCTGTTTCTTTTTCTCCCTGTTTTTCAATCACGCATCCGACCTCATTTCAGGAATCAACTTGTTTGATTTAAGGAATCAACCTGTTCGATTTCAGCCTCAAATAACGAGCTTTAACACATTTTTCACGATAATACGAGTTTCGGCGAATGCTGGTTTGTGGCACGCCGGCACCCCCAAATGTTTTCCGTTGGTGCTCAAACTTTGCGTGGCTGTTTTATTTGCCCCGAGGAACTTTCTATGTGATTTTCGGAGAATTTTGTTCCGGGACCCTGGAATCCCGAAAAACCGTATATTATACACTTAAATTTCAGCCGTTCGGAAGGTCGTACCGGACCCTGTTTCTTTTTCTCCCTGTTTTTCAATCACGCGTCCGACCTCATTTCAGGAATCAACCAGTTCGATTTCAGGAGTCGACCTGTTCGATTTGAGCCTCAAATAACGAGCTTTAAAACATTTTTCACGATAATCCGAGTTTCGGCGAATGATGGTTTGTGGCACACCGGCACCCCCAAATCTCTTTGGTTGGCGCTCAAACTTTGCGTGTCCGCTTTATCTGGCCCGAGGAACTTTCTATGTGATTTCCGGAGAATTTTGTTCCGGGACCCCGGAATCCCGAAAAACCGTGTATTATACACTTTAATTTCAAAGTTCGGAAGGTCGTCTTTGGACCTGTTTCTTTTTCTTCCTGTTTTTCAATCACGCGTCCGAGCTCATTTCGAGAAATCAACCTGTTCGATTTCAGAATCAACTTTGTTCGATTTCCGCCTCAAATAACGAGCTTTAACACATTTTTCACGATAATCCGAGTTTCGGCGAATACTGGTTTGTGGCACACCGGCACCCCCAAATGTTTTCCGTTGGTGCTCAAAATTTATATGGCCGCTTTATCTGACCCGAGGAACTTTCTATGTGATTTCCGGAGAATTTTTTCCGAACCCTAATCCCGAAAAACCGTGTATTTATACACTTCAATTTCGACCGTTCGGAAGGTCGTATGCGAACCCCCTCGTTTCTTTTTCTCTCTGTTTTTCAATCACGCGTCCGAGCTCATTTCAGGAATCAACCTGTTCGATTCCAGGAATCAACCTGTTCGATTTCAGCCTCAAATAACGAGCTTTAACACATTTTTCACGATAATCCGAGTTTCTGCGAATGATGGATTGTGGCACACCGGCACCCCCAACTCTCTTTTGTTGGCGCTTAAACTTTGCGTGGCCGCTTTATCTGATCCGAGGAATTTTCTATGTGATTTCCGGAGAATTTTATTCTGGGACACCGGAATCCCGAAAAACCGTGTATAACACTTCAATTTCAGCCGTTCGGAAGGTCGTACCGGACCCTGTTTCTTTTTCTCCCTGTTTTTCAATCACGCGTCCGAGCTCATTTAAGGAATCAACGTGTTCGATTTCAGGAATCAACCTGTTCGATTTCAGCCTCAAATAACAAGCTTTAACACATTTTTCACGATAATCCGAGTTTCGAATGAATCTTTGGTTTGTGGCACACCGCACCTCAAATGTCTTCCGTTCGTGCTGAAACTTTGCGTGGCCGCTTTATCTGACCCGAGGAACGTTCTATGTGATTTCCGGAGAATTTTGTTCCGGGACCCCGGAATCACGAAAAACCGTGTATTATACACTTCAATTTCAGCCGTTCGGAAGGTCGTACCGGACCCTGTTTATTTTTCTCCCTGTTTTCAATCACGCTTCCGAACTCATTTCAGGAATCAACGTCTTCGATTTCAGCCTCAAATAACGAGCTTTAACACATTTTTCACGATAATCCGAGTTTCGGCGAATGCTGGTTTGTGGCACGCCGGCACCCCCAAATGTCTTCAGTTGGTGCTCAAACTTTGCGTGGCCGTTTTATTTGCCCCGAGGAACTTTCTATGTGATTTTCGGAGAATTTTGTTCCGGGACCCCGGAATCTCGAAAATACGTATATTATACACTTAAATTTCAGCCGTTCGGAAGGTCGTACCGGACCCTGTTTCTTTTTCTCCCTGTTTTTCAATCACGCATCCGAGCTCATTTCAGGAATCAACCTCTTCGATTTCAGCCTCAAATAACGAGCTTTAACACATTTTTCACGATAATCCGAGTTTCGGCGAATGATGGTTTGTGGCTCACCGACACCCACAAATCTCTTATGTTGGCGCTCAAACTTTGCGTGGCCGCTTTATCTGATCCGAGAAACTTTCTATGTGCTTTCCGGAGAATTTTATTCCGGGACCCCGGAATCCCGAAAAACCGTGTATTATATACACTTCAATTTCAGCCGTTCGGAAGGTCGTATCGGACCCTGTTTCTTTTTCTCCCTGTTTTTCAATCACGCGTTCAAGCTAATTTCAGGAATCAACCTGTTTGATTTCAGAAATCAACGAGTTCAATTTCAGCCTCAAATAACGAGCTTTAGGACATTTTTCACGATAATCCGAGTTTCGGCGAATGCTGGTTTGTGGCACACCGGCACCCCCAAATGTCTTCCGTTGGTGCTCAAACTTTGCGTGTCCGCTTTATCTGACCCGAGGAACTTTCTATGTGATTTCCGGAGAATTTTGTTCCGGGACCCCGGAATCCCGAAAAACCGTATATTATACACTTTAATTTCAGCCGTTCGGAAGGTCGTACCGGACCCTTTTTTTTCTCCCTGTTTTTCAATCACGCGTCCGAGCTCATTTCAGGAATCAACCTGTTCGATTTCAGGAATCAACCTGTTCGATTTCGGAATCAACTTTGTTCGATTTCGACCTCAAATAACGAGCTTTAACACATTTTTCACGATAATACGAGTTTCGGCGAATCTTGGTTTGTACACACCGGCACCCCCAAAAGTCTTCCGTTGCTGCTCAAACTTTACGTAATCGCTTTATCGACCCGAGGAACTTTCGTGTGATTTCCGGAGAATTTTGTTCCGGGACCACCGTAATCCCGAAAACCGTGTATTATAAACACTTCAATTTCAGCCCTTCGGAAGGTCGTCACCGGACCTGTTTCTTTTTCTCCTGTTTTTAATCACGCATCTGAGCTCATTTCAGGAATCAACCTGTTCGATTTCAGGAATCAACCTGTTCGATTTGAGCCTCAAATAACGAGCATTAACACATTTTTCACGATAATCCGAGTTTCGGCGAATGCTGGTTTGTGGCACACCGGCACCCCCAAATGTCTTCCGTTGGTGCTCAAACTTTGTGTGGCCGCTTTATCTGACCCGAGGAACTTTCTATGTGATTTTCGGAGATATTTTTTCTGGGACCCCGGAATCCCGAAAACCGTGTATTATACACTTCAATTTCGGCCGTTCGGAAGGTCGTCTGGACCACCTGTTTCTTTTTCTCCCTGTTTTTCAATCACGCGTCCGAGCTCATTTCAGGAATCAACCAATTCGATTTCAGCCTCAAATAAGGAGCTTTAACACATTTTTCACGATAATCCGAGTTTCGGCGAATTTTGGTTTGTGGCACGCCGGTACCCCCAAATGTCTTCCGTTGGTGTTCAAACTTTGCGTGGCCAGTTTATCTGACCCGACGAACTTTCTATGTAATTTCCGGAGAATTTTGTTCCGGAATCCCGAAAAACCGTGTATTATACACTTCAATTTCAGCCGTTCGGAAGGTCGTACCGGACCCTGTTTCTTTTTCTCCCTGTTTTTCAATCACGCGTCCGAGCTCATTTCGAAATCAACCTGTTCGATTTCGAGTCAACTTTGTTCGATTTCACCTCAAATAACGAGCTTTAACACATTTTTCACGATAATCCGAGTTTCGGCGAATGCTGGTTTGTGGCACACCGGCACCCCCAAATATCTTCCGTTGGTGCTCAAACTTTGCGTGGCCGTTTTATCTGACCCGAGAAACTTTCTGTGTGATTTCCGGAGAATTTTGTTCCGGGACCCCGTAATCCCGAAAAACCGTGTATTATACACTTCAATTTCAGCTGTTCAGAAGGTCGTACCGGACCCTGTTTCGCCTTCTCTCTGTTTTTCAATCACGCGTTCGAGCTCATTTATGGAATCAACCTGTTCGATTTCAGGAATCAACTTGTTCGATTTCAGCCTCAAATAACGAGCATTAACACATTTTTCACGATAATCCGAGTTTCGGCGAATGCTGGTTTGTGGCACATCGGCACCCCCAAATGTCTTCCGTTGGTGCTCAAACTTTGCGTGGCCGCTTTATCTGGCCCGAGGAACTTTCTATGTGATTTCCTGAGATATTTTTTCGGGACCCCTAATCCCGAAAACCGTGTATTATACACTTCAATTTCACCGTTCGAAAGGTCGTGCGGACCCTGTTTCTTTTTCCCCTGTTTTTCAATCACGCGTCCGAGCTCATTTCAGAATCAACCTGTTCGATTTCAGCCTCAAATAACGAGCTTTAACACATTTTTCACGATAATCCGAGTTTCGCGACTTCGTTTGTGGCACGCCTGACCCCCAAATGTCTTCCGTTGGTGTTCAAACTTTGCGTGGCCACTTTATCTGACCCGACGAACTTTCTATGTAATTTCCGGAGAATTTTGTTCCGGAATCCCGGAATCCCGAAAAACCGTGTATTATACACTTCAATTTCAGCCGTTCGGAAGGTCGTACCGGACCCTATTTCTTTTTCTCTCTGTTTTTCAATAACGCGTCCGATCTCATTTCAGGAATCAACCTGTTCGATTCCAGGAATCAACCTGTTCGATTTCAGCCTCAAATAACGAGCTTTAACACATTTTTCACGATAATCCGAGTTTCGGCGAATCTTTGGTTTGGGTACACGCCGCACCCCAAATGTCTTCCGTTGGGGCTCAAACTTTCATGGCGTTTTATCGACCCGAGGAACTTTCTATGTGATTTCCGGAGAATTTTGTTCCGGAATCCGGAATCCCGAAAACCGTGTATTATACACTTCAATTTCAAATAAATTAGTTCGGAAGGTCGACTGCAGGACCTGTTTCTTTTTCTACCTGTTTTAAATCACGCGTCCGAGCTCATTACAGGAATCAACCTGTTCGATTTCAGGAATAAACCTGTTCGATTTCAGCCTCAAATAACGAGCTTTAACACATTTTTCACGATAATCCGAGTTTCGTCGAATGCTGGTTTGTGGCACACCGGCATCCCCAAAAGTCTTTCGTTGCTGCTCAAACTTTACGTAACTGCTTTTTCTGTCCCGAGGAACTTTCTCTGTGAATTCCGGAGAATTTTGTTCCGGGACCCCGGAATCCCGAAAAACCGTGTGTTATATACACTTCAATTTCAGCCCTTCGGAAGGTCGTACCGGACCCTGTTTCTTTTTCTCTATGTTTTTTAATCACGCATCCGAGCTCATTTCAGGAATCAACCCGTTCGATTTCAGGAATCAACCTGTTCGATTTGAGCCTCAAATAACGAGCTTTAACACATTTTTCACGATAATCCGAGTTTCGACGAATGCTGGTTTGTGGCACACCGGCACCCCCAAATGTCTTCCGTTGGTGCTCAAACTTTGCGTGGCCTATTTATCTGACCCGAGAAACTTTCTATGTGATTTCTGGAGAATTTTGTTCCGGGACCCCGGAATCCCGAAAAACCGCGTATCACTTCAATTTGAGCCGTTCAGAAGGTCGTACCGGGCCCTGTTTCTCTTTCTCCCTGTTTTTCAATCACGCGTTCGAGCTCATTTCTATAATCAACCTGTTCAATTTCAGGAATCAACTTGTTCGATTTCAGCCTCAAATAACGAGCATTAACACATTTTTCACGATAATCCGAGTTTTGGCGAATGCTGGTTTTTGGCATACCGGCACCCCCAAATGTCTTTCGTTGGTGCTCAAACTTTGCGTCGCCGCTTTATATGACCCGAAAACTTTCTTTGTGATTTCTGGAGAATTTTGTTCCGGGACCCCGGAATCCCGAAAAACCGCGTATCACTTTAATTTCAGCCGTTTAGAAGGTCGTACCAGACCCTGTTTCTTTTTCTCCCTGTTTTTCAATCACGCATCCGAGCTCATTTCAGAAATCAACCTGTTCGATTTCAGGAGTCAACCTGTTCGATTTCAGCCTCAAATAACGAGCTTTAACACATTTTTCACGATAATCCGAGTTTCGGTGAATGCTGGTTTGTGGCACACCGGCTTCCCCAAATATCTTCCGTTGGTGCTCAAACTTTGCGTGGCCGTTTTATCTGACCCGAGGAACGTTCTATGTGATTTCTGGAGAATTTTGTTCCGGGACCCCGGAATCACGAAAAACCGTGTATTATACACTTCAATTTCAGCCGTTCGGAAGGTCGTACCGGACCCTGTTTCTTTTTCTCCCTGTTTTCAATCACGCGTCCGAACTCATTTCAGGAATCAACGTCTTCGATTTCAGCCTCAAATAACGAGCTTTAACACATTTTTCACGATAATCAGAGTTTCGGGCGAATGCTGGTTTGTGGCACGCCGGTACCCCCAAATGTCTTCAGTTGGTGCTCAAACTTTGCGTGGCCGTTTTATTTGCCCCGAGGAACTTTCTATGTGATTTTCGGAGAATTTTGTTCCGGGACCCCGGAATCCCGAAAATACGTATATTATACACTTAAATTTCAGCCGTTCGGAAGGTCGTACCGGACCCTATTTCTTTTTCTCCCTGTTTTTCAATCACACATCCGAGCTCATTTCCGGAATCAACCTCTTCGATTTCAGCCTCAAATAACGAGCTTTAACACATTTTTCACGATAATCCGAGTTTCGGCGAATGATGGTTTATGGCACACCGACACCCACAAATCTCTTCTGTTGGCGCTCAAACTTTGCGTGGCCGCTTTATCTGATCCGAGGAACTTTCTATGTGCTTTCCGGAGAATTTTATTCCGGGACCCCGGAATCCCGAAAAACCGTGTATTATATACACTTCAATTTCAGCCGTTCGGAAGGTCGTATCGGACCATGTTTCTTTTTCTCTCTGTTTTTCAACCACGCGTCCAAGCTAATTTCAGGAATCAATCTGTTTGATTTCAGGAACCAACGAGTTCAATTTCAGCCTCAAATAACGAGCTTTAGGACATTTTTCACAATAATCCGAGTTTCGGCGAATGCTGGTTTGTGGCACACCGGCACCCCCAAATGTCTTCCGTTGGTGCTCAAACTTTGCGTGTCCGCTTTATCTGACCCGAGGAACTTTCTATGTGATTTCCGGAGAATTTTGTTCCGGGACCCCTAATCCCGAAAACCGTATATTATACACTTTAATTTCACCGTTCGGAAGGTCGTATCGGACCCTTTTTTCCTGTTTTTTCAATCACGCGTCCGAGCTCATTTCAGGAATCAACCTGTTCGATTTCAGGAATCAAACTGTTCGATTTCAGCCTCAAATAACGAGCTTTAACACATTTTTCACGATAATCCGAGTTTCGTCGAATGCTGGTTTGTGGCACACCGGCATCCCCAAATGTCTTCCGTTGCTGCTCAAACTTTACGTAACTGCTTTTTCTGACCCGAGGAACTTTCTGTGTGAATTCCGGAGATTTTTGTTCCGGGACTCTGGAATCCCGAAAAACCGTGTATTATAAACACTTCAATTTCAGCCTTTCGGAAGGTCGTACCGGACCCTGTTTCTTTTTCTCCCTGTTTTTTAATCACGCATCCGAGCTCATTTCAGGAATCAACCCGTTCGATTTCAGGAATCAACCTGTTCGATTTGAGCCTCAAATAACGAGCTTTAACACATTTTTCACGATAATCCGAGTTTCGGCGAATGCTGGTTTGTGGCACACCGGCACCCCCAAATGTCTTCCGTTGGTGCTCAAACTTTGCGTGGCCGCTTTATCTGACCTGAGAAACTTTCTATGTGATTTCTGGAGAATTTTGTTCAGGGACCCGGAATCCCGAAAAACCGCGTATCACTTCAATTTCAGCCGTTTAGAAGGTCATACCAGACCCTGTTTCTTTTTCTCCCTGTTTTTTAATCACGCGTCCGAGCTCATTTCAGAAATCAACCTGTTCGATTTCAGTCAGTCAACTTTGTTCGATTTCACCTCAAATAACGAGCTTTAACACATTTTTCACGATAATCCGAGGAGTTTCGGCGAATCTTTGGTTTGTGGCACACCACCCCAAATATCTTCTCATTGGTGCTCAAACTTTGTGTGGCCGTTTTATCCGACGACAGAAACTTTCTATGTGATTTCCGAAGAATTTTGTTCCGGGACCCTAATCCCAAACACTTCAATTTCAGTAGTTCGAAGGTCGTGCGGACCTGTTTCTCTTTCTCCCTGTTTTTCAATCACGCGTTCGAGCTCATTTCTGGAATCAACCTGTTCGATTTCAGGAATCAACTTGTTCGATTTCAGCCTCAAATAACGAGCATTAACACATTTTTCACGATAATCCGAGTTTCGGCGAATGCTGGTTTGTGGCACACCGGCACCCCCAAATGTCTTCCGTTGGTGCTCAAACTTTGCGTGGCCGCTTTATCTGACCCGAGGAACCATCTATGTGATTTCCGGAGATATTTTTTCTGGGACCCCGGAATCCCGAAAACCGTGTATTATACACTTCAATTTCAGCCGTTCGGAAGGTCGTAAGGACCTGACTTTCTTTTTCTCCTGTTTTTCAATCACGCGTTCGAGCTCATTTCAGGAATCAACTTGTTCGATTTCAGCCTCAAATAACGAGCTTTAACACATTTTTCACGATAATCCGAGTTTCGGCGAATTCTGGTTTGTGGCACGCCGGCACCCCCAAATGTCTTCCGTTGGTGTTCAAACATTGCGTGGCCACTTTATCTGACCCGACGAACTTTCTATGTAATTTCCGGAGAATTTTGTTCCGGGATCCCGGAATCCCGAAAAACCGTGTATTATACACTTCAAGTTCAGCCGTTCGGAAGGTCGTACCGGACCCTATTTCTTTTTCTCCCTGTTTTTCAATCACGCGTCCGAGCTCATTTCAGAAATCAACCTGTTTGATTTCAGGAGTCAACCTGTTCGATTTCAGCCTCAAATAACGAGTTTTAACACATTTTTCACGATAATCCGAGTTTCGGCGAATGCTGGTTTGTGGCACACCGGCACTCCCAAATATCTTCCGTTGGTGCTCAAACTTTGCGTGGCCGTTTTATCTGACCCGAGAAACTTTCTATGTGATTTCCGGAAAATTTTGTTGCGGGACCCCGTAATCCCGAAAAATCGTGTATTATACACTTCAATTTCAGCCGTTCAGAAGGTCGTACCGGACCCTGTTTCTCTTTCTCCCTGTTTTTCAATCACGCGTTCGAGCTCATTTCTGTAATCAACCTGTTCGATTTCAGGAATCAACTTGTTCGATTTCAGCCTCAAATAACGAGCATTAACACATTTTTCACGATAATCCGAGTTTTGGCGAATCTTTGGTTTTTGCGTACGACCCCCAAATGTCTTTCGTTGGTGCTCAAACTTTGCGTGGCCGCTTTATCTGACCCGAAAAACTTTCTTTGTGATTTCTGGAGAATTTTGTTCCGGGACCCCGGAATCCCGAAAAACCGCGTATCACTTCAATTTCAGCCGTTTAGAAGGTCGTACCAGACCCTGTTTCTTTTTCTCCCTGTTTTTCAATCACGCATCCGAGCTCATTTCATTAATCAACCTGTTCGATTTCAGGAGTCAACCTTTTCGATTTCAGCCTCAAATAACGAGCTTTAACACATTTTTCACGATAATCCCAGTTTCGGCGAATGCTGGTTTGTGGCACACCGGCACCCCCAAATGTCTTCCGTTGGTGCTCAAACTTTGCGTGTCCGCTTTATCTGACCCGAGGAACTTTCTATTTGATTTCCGGAGATATTTTTTCTGAGACCCCGGAATCCCGAAAACCGTGTATTACACTTCAATTTCAGCCGTTCGGAAGGTCGTATCGGACCCTGTTTCTTTTTCTCCCTGTTTTTCAATCACGCGTCCGAGCTCATTTCAGATATCAACTTGTTCGATTTCAGCCTCAAATAACGAGCTTTAACACATTTTTCACGATAATCCGAGTTTCGCGACTCAGTTTGTGGCACGCCAAGCACCCCAAATGTCTTCCGTTGGTGTTCAAACTTTGCGTGGCCACTTTATCTGACCCGACGAACTTTCTATGTAATTTCCGGAGAATTTTTTTCCGGGATCCCGGAATCCCGAAAAACCGTGTATTATACACTTCAATTTCAGCCGTTCGGAAGGTCGTACCGGACCCTATTTCTTTTTCTCCCTGTTTTTCAATCACCCGTCCGATCTCATTTCAGGAATCAACCTGTTCGATTCCAGGAATCAACCTGTTCGATTTCAGCCTCAAATAACGAGCTTTAACACATTTTTCACGATAATCCGAGTTTCGGCGAATCTTTGGTTTGTGGCACGCACACCCCCAAATGTCTTCCGTTGGGGCTCAAACTTTCATCGCAGTTTTATCTGACCCGAGGAACTTTCTATGGGATTTCCGGAGAATTTTGATCCGGGAACCCCGGAATCCCGAAAAACAGTGTGTTATACACTTCAATTTGAGCCGTTCGGAAGGTCGTAACGGACCCTGTTTCTTTTTCTACCTGTTTTTAAATCACATGTCCGAGCTCATTACAGGAATCAACCTGTTCGATTTCAGGAATAAACCTGTTCGATTTCAGCCTCAAATAACGAGCTTTAACACATTTTTCACGATAATCCGAGTTTCGTCGAATGCTGGTTTGTGGCACACCGGCACTCCCAAATGTCTTCTGTTGGTGTTCAAACTTTGCGCAGCCGTTTTATCTGACCCAAGGAACTTTCTATGTGATTTCCAGTGAATTTTGTTCCGGAACCCCGGAATCCCGAAAAACCGTGTATTATACACTTCCATTTCAGCCGTTCGGAAGGTCGTACCGGACCCTGTTTCTTTTTCTCCCTGTTTTTCAATCACGCGTCCGAAGGCATTTCAGAAATCAACTTCTTCGATTTCAGCCACAAATAACGAGATTTAACACAATTTTCACGTTAATCCGAGTTTCGGCGAATGATGGTTTGTGGCACACCGGCACCCCCAAATCTCTTCTGTTGGCGCTCAAACTTTGCGTGGCCGCTTTATCTGATCCGAGGAACTTTCTATGTGATTTCCGGAGAATTTTATTCCGGGACCCCGGAATCCCGAAAAACCGTGTATTATACAGTTCAATTTCAGCCGTTCGGAAGGTCGTACCGGACCCTGTTTCTTTTTCTCCCTATTTTTCAATCACGCGTCCGAGCTCATTTCAGGAATCAACTTGTTCGATTTCAGGAATCAACCTATTCGATTTCAGCCTCAAATAACGAGCTTTAACACAACTTTCACGATAATCCGAGTTTCGGCGAATGTTGGTTTGTGGCACGCCGGCACCCCCAAATGTCTTCCGTTGGTGCTCAAACTTTGCGTGGCCGTTTTATTTGCCCCGAGGAACTTTCTATATAATTTTCGGAGAATTTTGATCCGGGACCCCGGAATCCCGAAAAACCGTATATTATACACTTAAATTTCAGCCGTTCGGAAAGTCGTACCGGACCCTATTTCTTTTTCTCTCTGTTTTTCAATCACCCGTCCGAGCTCATTTCAGGAATCAACCTGTTCGATTCCAGGAATCAACCTGTTCGATTTCAGCCTCAAATAACGAGCTTTAACACATTTTTCACGATAATCCGAGTTTCGGCGAATGCTGGTTTGTGGCACGCCGGCACCCCCAAATGTCTTCCGTTGGGGCTCAAACTTTCATCGCAGTTTTATCTGACCCGAGGAACTTTCTATGGGATTTCCGGAGAATTTTGATCCGGGACCCCGGAATCCCGAAAAACAGTGTGTTATACACTTCAATTTCAGCCGTTCGGAAGGTCGTACCGGACCCTGTTTCTTTTTCTACCTGTTTTTAAATCACGCGTCCGAGCTCATTACAGGAATCAACCTTTTCGATTTCAGGAATAAACCTGTTCGATTTCAGCCTCAAATAACGAGCTTTAACACATTTTTCACGATAATCCGAGTTTCGTCGAATGCTGGTTTGTGGCACACCGGCACCCCCAAATGTCTTCTGTTGGTGCTCAAACTTTGCGCAGCCGTTTTATCTGACACAAGGAACTTTCTATGTGATTTCCAGTGAATTTTGTTCCGGAACCCCGGAATCCCGAAAAACCGTGTATTATACACTTCCATTTCAGCCGTTCGGAAGGTCGTACCGGACCCTGTTTCTTTTTCTCCCTGTTTTTCAATCACGCGTCCGAAGGCATTTCAGAAATCAACTTCTTCGATTTCAGCCACAAATAACGAGATTTAACACAATTTTCACGTTAATCCGAGTTTCGGCGAATGATGGTTTGTGGCACACCGGCACCCCCAAATCTCTTCTGTTGGCGCTCAAACTTTGCGTGGCCGCTTTATCTGATCCGAGGAACTTTCTATGTGATTTCCGGAGAATTTTATTCCGGGACCCCGGAATCCCGAAAAACCGTGTATTATACGGTTCAATTTCACCGTTCGGAAGGTCGTCTGGACCACTGTTTCTTTTTCTCCCTGTTTTTCAATCACGCGTCCGAGCTCATTTCAGGAATCAACTTGTTCGATTTCAGGAATCAACCTATTCGATTTCAGCCTCAAATAACGAGCTTTAACACAACTTTCACGATAATCCGAGTTTCGGCGAATGCTGGTTTGTGGCACGCCGGCACCCCCAAATGTCTTCCGTTGGTGCTCAAACTTTGCGTGGCCGTTTTATTTGCCCCGAGGAACTTTCTATATGATTTTCGGAGAATTTTGATCCGGGACCCCAAATCCCGAAAAACCGTATATTATACACTTAAATTTCAAATAGTTCGGAAAGTCGTACCGGACCCTATTTCTTTTTCTCCCTGTTTTTCAATCACCCGTCCGAGCTCATTTCAGGAATCAACCTGTTCGATTCCAGGAATCAACCTGTTCGATTTCAGCCTCAAATAACGAGCTTTAACACATTTTTCACGATAATCCGAGTTTCGGCGAATGCTGGTTTGTGGCACGCCGGCACCCCCAAATGTCTTCCGTTGGGGCTCAAACTTTCATCGCAGTTTTATCTGACCCGAGGAACTTTCTATGGGATTTCCGGAGAATTTTGATCCGGGACCCCGGAATCCCGAAAAACAGTGTGTTATACACTTCAATTTCAAATTGTTCGGAAGGTCGTCGGACCACTGTTTCTTTTTCTCCCTGTTTTTCAATCACGCGTCCGAGCTCATTTCGAGAATCAACCTGTTCGATTTCAGGAATCAACCTGTTCGATTTCGACCTCAAATAACGAGCTTTAACACATTTTTCACGATAATCCGAGTTTCGTCGAATCTTTGGTTTGTGGCACACCGCACACCCCAAATGTCTTCTCGTTGGTGCTCAAACTTTGCGCAGCCGTTTTATCGACACAAGGAACTTTCTATGTGATTTCCAAGTGAATTTTGTTCCGGAACCCCTAATCCCGAAAACCGTGTATTATACACTTCCATTTCAAATGCCGTTCGGAAGGTCGTCGACCACTGTTTCTTTTTCTCCCTGTTTTTCAATCACGCGTCCGAAGGCATTTCAGAAATCAACTTCTTCGATTTCAGCCACAAATAACGAGATTTAACACAATTTTCACGTTAATCCGAGTTTCGGAATGATGGTTTGTGGCACACCGCACCCCAAATCTCTTCGTTGGCGCTCAAACTTTGCGTGGCCGCTTTATCCGATCCGAGGAACTTTCTATGTGATTTCCGGAGAATTTTATTCCGGACCCCGGAATCCCGAAAAACCGTGTATTATACGATTCAATTTCCGTTCGGAAGGTCGTCGGACCTGTTTCTTTTTCTCCCTATTTTTCAATCACGCGTCCGAGCTCATTTCAGGAATCAACTTGTTCGATTTCAGGAATCAACCTATTCGATTTCAGCCTCAAATAACGAGCTTTAACACAACTTTCACGATAATCCGAGTTTCGGCGAATCTTTGGTTTGTGGCACGCCGGCACCCCCAAATGTCTTCCGTTGGTGCTCAAACTTTGCGTGGCCGTTTTATTTGCCCCGAGGAACTTTCTATATGATTTTCGGAGAATTTTGATCCGGACCCCGAAATCCCAAAAAACCGTATATTATACACTTAAATTTCAAATAGTTCGGAAAGTCGTACCGGACCCTATTTCTTTTTCTCCCTGTTTTTCAATCACCCGTCCGAGCTCATTTCAGAATCAACCTTGTTCGATTCCAGGAATCAACTGTTCGATTTCACCTCAAATAACGAGCTTTAACACATTTTTCACGATAATCCGAGTTTCGGCGAATGCTGGTTTGTGGCACGCCGGCACCCCCAAATGTCTTCCGTTGGGGCTCAAACTTTCATCGCAGTTTTATCTGACCCGAGGAACTTTCTATGGGATTTCCGGAGAATTTTGATCCGGGACCGAATCCCGAAAAACAACAGTGTGTTATACACTTCATTTCACCGTAGTTAAAGGTCGTCTGGACCTGTTTCTTTTTCTCCCTGTTTTTAAATCACGCGTCCGAGCTCATTACAGAATCAACCTGTTCGATTTCGGAATAAACTGTTCGATTTCACCTCAAATAACGAGCTTTAACACATTTTTCACGATAATCCGAGTTTCGTCGAATCTTTGGTTTGTGGCACACCGGCACCCCAAATGTCTTCTCGTTGGTGCTCAAACTTTGCGCAGCCGTTTTATCGACACAAGGAACTTTCTATGTGATTTCCGGTGAATTTTGTTCCGAACCCCTAATCCCGAAAAACCGTGTATTATACACTTCCATTTCACCGTTCGGAAGGTCGTGCGGACCTGTTTCTTTTTCTCCTGTTTTCAATCACGCGTCCGAAGGCATTTCAGAAATCAACTTCTTCGATTTCAGCCACAAATAACGAGATTTAACACAATTTTCACGTTAATCCGAGTTTCGGCGAATGATGGTTTGTGGCACACCGGCACCCCCAAATCTCTTCTGTTGGCGCTCAAACTTTGCGTGGCCGCTTTATCTGATCCGAGGAACTTTCTATGTGATTTCCGGAGAATTTTATTCCGGGACCCCGGAATCCCGAAAAACCGTGTATTATACAGTTCAATTTCAGCCGTTCGGAAGGTCGTACCGGACCCTGTTTCTTTTTCTCCCTATTTTTCAATCACGCGTCCGAGCTCATTTCAGGAATCAACTTGTTCGATTTCAGGAATCAACCTATTCGATTTCAGCCTCAAATAACGAGCTTTAACACAACTTTCACGATAATCCGAGTTTCGGCGAATGCTGGTTTGTGGCACGCCGGCACCCCCAAATGTCTTCCGTTGGTGCTCAAACTTTGCGTGGCCGTTTTATTTGCCCCGAGGAACTTTCTATATGATTTTCGGAGAATTTTGATCCGGGACCCCGAAATCCCGAAAAACCGTATATTATACACTTAAATTTCAGCCGTTCGGAAAGTCGTACCGGACCCTATTTCTTTTTCTCCCTGTTTTTCAATCACCCGTCCGAGCTCATTTCAGGAATCAACCTGTTCGATTCCAGGAATCAACCTGTTCGATTTCAGCCTCAAATAACGAGCTTTAACACATTTTTCACGATAATCCGAGTTTCGGCGAATGCTGGTTTGTGGCACGCCGGCACCCCCAAATGTCTTCCGTTGGGGCTCAAACTTTCATCGCAGTTTTATCTGACCCGAGGAACTTTCTATGGGATTTCCGGAGAATTTTGATCCGGGACCCCGGAATCCCGAAAAACAGTGTGTTATACACTTCAATTTCAGCCGTTCGGAAGGTCGTACCGGACCCTGTTTCTTTTTCTACCTGTTTTTAAATCACGCGTCCGAGCTCATTACAGGAATCAACCTGTTCGATTTCAGGAATAAACCTGTTCGATTTCAGCCTCAAATAACGAGCTTTAACACATTTATCACGATAATCCGAGTTTCGTCGAATGCTGGTTTGTGGCACACCGGCACCCCCAAATGTCTTCTGTTGGTGCTCAAACTTTGCGCAGCCGTTTTATCTGACCCAAGGAACTTTCTATGTGATTTCCAGTGAATTTTGTTCCGGAACCCCGGAATCCCGAAAAACCGTGTATTATACACTTCCATTTCAGCCGTTCGGAAGGTCGTACCGGACCCTGTTTCTTTTTCTCCCTGTTTTTCAATCACGCGTCCGAAGGCATTTCAGAAATCAACTTCTTCGATTTCAGCCACAAATAACGAGATTTAACACAATTTTCACGTTAATCCGAGTTTCGGCGAATGATGGTTTGTGGCACACCGGCACCCCCAAATCTCTTCTGTTGGCGCTCAAACTTTGCGTGGCCGCTTTATCTGATCCGAGGAACTTTCTATGTGATTTCCGGAGAATTTTATTCCGGGACCCCGGAATCCCGAAAAACCGTGTATTATACAGTTCAATTTCAGCCGTTCGGAAGGTCGTACCGGACCCTGTTTCTTTTTCTCCCTATTTTTCAATCACGCGTCCGAGCTCATTTCAGGAATCAACTTGTTCGATTTCAGGAATCAACCTATTCGATTTCAAATCAAATAACGAGCTTTAACACAACTTTCACGATAATCCGAGTTTCGGCGAATGCTGGTTTGTGGCACGCCGGCACCCCCAAATGTCTTCCGTTGGTGCTCAAACTTTGCGTGGCCGTTTTATTTGCACCGAGGAACTTTCTATATGATTTTCGGAGAATTTTGATCCGGGACCCCGGAATCCCGAAAAACCGTATATTATACACTTAAATTTCAGCCGTTCGGAAAGTCGTACCGGACCCTGTTTCTTTTTCTCCCTGTTTTTCAATCACGCGTCCGAGCTCATTTCAGGAATCAACCTGTTCGATTTAAGGAATCAACGTCTTCGATTTCAGCCTCAAATAACGAGCTTTAACACATTTTTCACGATAATCCGAGTTTCGGCAAATGCTGGTTTGTGGCACGCCGGCACCCCCAAATGTCTTCAGTTGGTGCTCAAACTTTGCGTGGCCGTTTTATTTGCCCCGAGGAACTTTCTATGTGATTTTCGAAGAATTTTGTTCCGGCACCCCAGAATCCCAAAAAACCGTATATTTATACACTTAAATTTCAGCCGTTCGGAAGGTCGTACCGGACCCTGTTTCTTTTTCTCCCTGTTTTTCAATCACGCATCCGAGCTTATTTCAGGAATCAACCTCTTCGATTTCAGCCTCAAATAACGAGCTTTAACACATTTTTCACGATAATCCGAGTTTCGGCGAATGATGGTTTGTGGCACACCGACACCCACAAATCTCTTCTGTTCGCGCTCAAACTTTGCATGGCCACTTTATCTGATCCGAGGAACTTTCTATGTGCTTTCCGGAGAATTTTATTCCGGGACCCCGGAATCCCGAAAAACCGTGTATTTATATACACTTCAATTTCAGCCGTTCGGAAGGTCGTATCGGACCTTGTTTCTTTTTCTCCCTGTTTTTCAATCACGCGTCCGAGCTCATTTCAGGAATCAACTTGTTCGATTTCAGGAATCAACCTGTTCGATTTCAGCCTCAAATAACGAGCTTTAACACATTTTTCACGATAATCCTAGTTTCGGCGAATGCTGGTTTGTGGCACAGCGGCATCCCCAAATAGCTTCCGTTGGTGCTCAAACTTTGCGTGGCCGCTTTATCTGAATTGAGGCACTTTTTATGTGATTTTCGGAGAATTTTGTTACGGGACCCCGTAATCCCGAAAAACCGTGTATTATACACTTCAATTTCAGCCGTTCGGAAGGTCGTACCGGACCCTGTTTCTTTTTCTCCCTGTTTTTCAATCACGCATTCGAGCTCATTTCAGGAATCAACCTGTTCGATTTCAGGAAACAACCTGTTCGATTTCAGCCTCAAATAACGAGCATTAACACATTTTTCACGATAATCCGAGTTTTGGCGAATGCTGGTTTATGGCATACCGGCACCCCCAAATGTCTTCCGTTGGTGCTCAAACTTTGCTTGGCCGCTTTATCTGACCCGGGGAACTTTCTATGTGATTTTCGGAGAATTTTGTTCCGGGACCCTGGAATCCCGAAAAACCGTGTATCACTTCAATTTCAGCCGTTTAGAAGGTCGTCCCAGACCTTGTATCTTTTTCTCCCTGTTTTTCAATCACGCGTCCGAGTTCATTTCAGAAATCAACCTGTTCGATTTCAGGAGTCAACCTGTTCGATTTCAGCCTCAAATAACGAGCTTTAACACATTTTTCACGATAATCCGAGTTTCGGCGAATGCTGGTTTGTGGCACACCGGCACCCCCAAATATCTTCCGTTGGTGCTCAAACTTTGCATGGACGTTTTATCTGACCCGATGTACTTTCTATGTGATTTCCGGAGAATTTTGTTCCGGGACCCCGGAATCCCGAAAAACCGTGTATTATACACTTCAATTTCATCCGTTCGGAAGATCGTACCGGACCCTTTTTTTTCTTCCTGTTTTTCAATCACGCGTCCGAGCTCATTTCAGGAATCAGACTGTTCGATTTCAGCCTCAAATAACGAGCTTTAACACATTTTTCACGATAATCCGAGTTTCGGCGATTCTTTGGTTTGTGGCACTCCGGCACCCCCAAAGTCTTCCGTTCTTTGCTCAAACTTTGCGTAATTGTTTTATCTGGACCCGAGGAACTTTCTATGTGATTTCCGGAAAATTTTGTTCCGGGACCCTGGAATCCCGAAAAACCGTGTATTATAAACACTTCAATTTCAGCCGTTCGGAAGGTCGTACCGGACCCTGTTTCTTTTTCTCCCAGTTTTTTAATCACGCATCCGAGCTCATTTCAGGAATCAACCTGTTCGATTTCAGGAATCAACCTGCTCGATTTGAGCCTCAAATAACGAGCTTTAACACATTTTTTACGATAATCCGAGTTTCGGCGAATGCTGGTTTGTGGCACATCGGCACCCCCAAATGTCGTCCGTTGGTGCTCTAACTTTGCGTGGCCGCTTTATCTGACCCGAGGAAGTTTCTATGTGATTTCCGGGGATATTTTTTTGGGACCCCGGAATCCCGAAAACCGTGTATTATACACTTCAATTTCAGCCGTTCGGAAGGTCGTACCGGACCCTGTTTCTTTTTATCCCTGTTTTTCAATCACACGTCCGAGCTCATTTCGAAATCAACCTGTTCGATTTCACCTCAAATAACGAGCTTTAACACATTTTTCACGATAATCCGAGTTTCGGCGACTCTCGGTTTGTGGCACGCCAAGACCCCCAAATGTCTTCCGTTGGTGCTCAAACTTTGCGTGGCCGCTTTATCTGACCCGACGAACTTTCTATGTGATTTCCGGAGAATTTTGTTCCGGGACCCCGGAATCCCGAAAACCCGTGTATTATACACTTCAATTTCAGCCGTTCGGAAAGTCGTACCGGACCCTGTTTCTTTTTCTACCTGTTTTTAAATCACGCGTCCGAGTTCATTTCAGAAATCAACCTGTTCGATTTCAGGAATAAACCTGATCGATTTCAGCCTCAAATAACGAACTTTAACACATTTTTCACGATAATCCGAGTTTCGGCGAATGCTGGTTTGTGGCACACCGGCACCCCCAAATGTCTTCTGTTGGTGCTCAAACTTTGCGTGGCCGTTTTATCTGACCCAAGGAACTTTCTATGTGATTTCCAGTGAATTTTGTTCCGGAACCCCGGAATCCCGAAAAACCGTGAATTATACACTTCAATTTCAGCCGTTCGGAAGGTCGTACCGGACCCTGTTTCTTTTTCTCCCTGTTTTTCAATCACGCGTCCAAACTCATTTCAGGAATCAACATCTTCGATTTCAGCCTCAAATAACGAGCTTTAACACATTTTTCACGATAATCCGAGTTTCGGCGAATGCTGGTTTGTGGCATACCGGCACCCCCAAATGTCTTCTGTTGGTGCTCAAACTTTGCGTGGCCGTTTTATCTGGCCCAAGGAACTTTTTATGTGATTTCCAGTGAATTTTGTTCCGGAACCCCGGAATCCCGAAAAACCGTGTATTATATACACTTCAATTTCAACCGTTCGGAAGGTCGTACCGGACCATGTTTCTTTTTCTCCCTGTTTTTCAATCACGCGTTCGAACTCATTTCAGGAATCAACGTCTTCGATTTCAGCCTCAAATAACGAGCTTTAACACATTTTTCACGATAATCCGAGTTTCGACGAATGCTGGTTTGTGGCATGCCGGCACCCCCAAATGTCTTCAGTTGGTGCTCAAACTTTGCGTGGCCGTTTTATTTGCCTCGAGGAACTCTCTATGTGATTTTCGGAGAATTTTGTTCCGGGACCCCGGAATCCCGAAAAACCGTATATTATACACTTAAATTTCAGCCGTTCGGAAGGTCGTACAGGACCCTGTTTCTTTTTCTCCTTGTTTTTAAATCACGCATCCGAGCTCATTTCAGGAATCAACCTCTTCGATTTCAGCCTCAAATAACGAGCTTTAACACAGTTTTCACGATAATCCGAGTTTCGGCGAATGATGGTTTGTGGCACACCGACACCCACAAATCTCTTCTGTTGGCGCTCAAACTTTGCATGGCCGCTTTATCTAATCAGAGGAACTTTCTATGTGCTTTCTGGAGAATTTTATTCCGGGACCCCGGAATCCCGAAAAACCGTGTATTTATATACACTTCAATTTCAGCCGTTCGGAAGGTCGTATCGGACCCTGTTTCTTTTTCTCCCTGTTTTTCAATCACGCATCCGAGCTTATTTCAGGAATCAACCTGTTCGATTTCAGAAATCAACCTGTTCGATTTCAGCCTCAAATAACGAGCTTTAACACATTTTTCACGATAATCCGAGTTTCGGCGAATGCTGGTTTGTGGCACACCGGCATCCCCAAATATCTTCCGTTGGTGCTCAAACTTTGCGTGGCCGCTTTATCTGACCCGAGGCACTTTTTATGTGATTTCCGGAGAATTTTGTTACGGGACCCCGTAATCCCGAAAAACCGTGTATTATACTTTTCAATTTCAGCCGTTCGGAAAGTCGTACCGGACCCTGTTTCTTTTTCTCCCTGTTTTTCAATCACGCATTCGAGCTCATTTCAGGAATCAACCTGTTCGATTTCAGGAATCAACCTGTTCGATTTCAGCCTCAAATAACGAGCATTAACACATTTTTCACGATAATCCGAGTTTTGGCGAATGCTGGTTTGTGGCATACCGGCACCCCCAAATGTCTTCCGTTGGTGCTCAAACTTTGCTTGGCCGCTTTATCTGACCGGAGGAACATTCTATGTGATTTTCGGAGAATTTTGTTCCGGGACCCTGGAATCCCGAAAAACCGTGTATCAGTTCAATTTCAGCCGTTTAGAAGGTCGTACCAGACCCTGTTTCTTTTTCTCCCTGTTTTTCAATCACGCGTCCGAGTTCATTTCAGAAATCAACCTGTTCGATTTCAGGAGTCAACCTGTTCGATTTCAGCCTCAAATAACGAGCTTTAACACATTTTTCACGATAATCCGAGTTTCGGCGAATGCTGGTTTGTGGCACACCGGCACCCCCAAATATCTTCCGTTGGTGCTCAAACTTTGCATGGACGTTTTATCTGACCCGATGTACTTTCTATGTGATTTCCGGAGAATTTTGTTCCGGGACCCCGGAATCCCGAAAAACCGTGTATTATACACTTCAATTTCATCCGTTCGGAAGATCGTACCGGACCCTTTTTTTTCTTCCTGTTTTTCAATCACGCGTCCGAGCTCATTTCAGGAATCAGACTGTTCGATTTCAGCCTCAAATAACGAGCTTTAACACATTTTTCACGATAATCCGAGTTTCGGCGATTGCTGGTTTGTGGCACTCCGGCACCCCCAAAAGTCTTCCGTTGCTGCTCAAACTTTGCGTAACTGTTTTATCTGACCCGAGGAACTTTCTATGTGATTTCCGGAAAATTTTGTTCCGGGACCCTGGAATCCCGAAAAACCGTGTATTATAAACACTTCAATTTCAGCCGTTCGGAAGGTCGTACCGGACCCTGTTTCTTTTTCTCCCAGTTTTTTAATCACGCATCCGAGCTCATTTCAGGAATCAACATGTTCGATTTCAGGAATCAACCAATTCACTTTCAGCCTCAAATAACGAGATTTAGCACATTTTTCACGATAATCCGAGTTTCGGCGAATGCTGGTTTGTGGCACACCGACACCCCCAAATGTCTTCCATTGGTGCTCAAACTTTGCGTGTCCGCTTTATCTGACCCTAGGAACTTTCTATGTGATTTCCGGAGAATTTTGTTCCGGAACCCCGGAATCCCGAAAAACCGTATATTATACACTTTAATTTCAGCCGTTCGGAAGGTCGTACCGGACCCTGTTTCTTTTTCTCCATGTTTTTCAATCACGCGTCCGAGCTTATTTCAGGAATCAACCTGTTCGATTTCAGAAATCAACCTGTTCGATTTGAGCCTCAAATAACGAGCTTTAACACATTTTTCACGATAATCCGAGTTTCGGCGAATGTTGGTTTGTGGCACACCGGTACCCCCAAATGTCTTCCCTTGGTGCTCAAACTTTGCGTGGCCGCTTTATCTGACCCGAGGAACTTTCTGTGTGATTTCTGGAGAATTTTGTTCCGGGACCCCGGAATCCCTAAAAACCGTGTATTATACACTTTAATTTCAGCCGTTCGGAAGGTCGTACCGGACCCTGTTTCTTTTTCTCCCTATTTTTCAATCACGCGTCCAAGCTCATTTCAGGAATCAACCTGTTCGATTTCAGGAATCAACCTGTTCGATTTGAGCCTCAAATAACGAGCTTTAACACATTTTTCACGATAATCCGAGTTTCGGCGAATGCTGGTTTTTCGCACACCGGCACCCCCCAAATGTCTTCCGTTAGTGCTCAAACTTTGCATGGCCGCTTTAACTGACCCGAGAAACTTTCTATGTGATTTCCGGAGAATTTTGTTCTGGGACCCCGAAATCCCGAAAAACCGTGTATTATACACTTCAATTTCAGCCGTTCGGAAGGCCGTACCTGACCCCGTTTCTTTTTATCCCTGTTTTTCAATCACGCGTACGAGCTCATTTGAGGAATCAACCTGTTCAATTTCAGGAATCAACCTGCTCGATTTCAGCCTCAAATAACGAGCTTTAACACATTTTTCACGATAATCCGAGTTTCGGCTAATGCTACTTTGTGGCACACCGGTACCCCCATATGTCTTACGTTGGTGCTCAAACTTTGCATGGCCGCTTTATCTGACCCAAGGAACTTTTTATGTGATTTCCGGAGAATTTTGTTCCGGGACCCCGGAATCCCGAAAAACCGTGTCTTATACATTTCAATTTCAGCCGTTAAGAAGGTCGTATCGGAACCTGTTTCTTTTTCTTCCTTTTTTTCAATCACGCGTCCGAACTCATTTCAGGAATCAACCAGTTCAATTTCAGCCTCAAATAACGAGCATTAACACATTTTTCACGATAATCCAAGTTTCGGCGAATGCTGGTTTGTGGCACACCGGCACCCCCAAATGTCTTCCGTTGGTGCTCAAACTTTGCGTGTCCACTTTATCTGGCCCGAGGAACTTTCTATGTGATTTCCGGAGAATTTTGTTCCGGGACCCCTGAATCCCGAAAAACCGTGTATTATACACTTCAATTTCAAATGTTCGGAAGGTCGTAAATGCGGACCACTTTTTTTTCTCCCTGTTTTTAAATCACGCGTCCAAGCTCATTTCAGGAATCAACCTGTTCGATTTCAGCCTCAAATAACGAGCTTTAACGCATTTTTCACGATAATCCGAGATTCGTCGAATTCTGGTTTGTGGCACGCCGGCACCCCCAAATGTCTTCCGTTGGTGCTCAAACTTTGCGTGGCCGCTTTATCTGACCCGACGAATTTTTTATGTGATTTCCGGAGAATTTTGTTCCGGGACCCCGGAATCCCGAAAAACCGTGTATTATACACTTCAATTTCAGCCGTTCGGAAGGTCGTACCGGACCCTGTTTCTTTTTCTCCCTGTTTTTTAATCACGCATCCGAGCTCATTTCAGGAATCAACCTGTTCGCTTTCAGGAATCAACCTGTTCGATTTGAGCCTCAAATAACGAGCTTTAACACATTTTTCACGATAATCCGAGTTTCGGTGAATGCTGGTTTGTGGCACACCGGCACCCCCAAATGTCTTCCGTTGGTGCTCAAACTTTGCGTGGCCGCTTTATCTGGCCCGATAAACTTTCTATGTGATTTCCGGAGATATTTTTCTGGGACCCCGGAATCCCGAAAACCGTGTATTATACACTTCAATTTCAGCCGTTCGGAAGGAAGTACCAGACCCTGTTTCTTTTTCTCCATGTTTTTCAAACACGCGTCCGAGCTCATTTCAGGAATCAACCTGTTGATTTGAGCCTCAAATAACGAGCTTTAACACATTTTTCACGATAATCCGAGTTTCGGCGAATGCTGGTTTGTGGCACACCGGCACCCCCAAATATCTTCCGTTGGTGCTCAAACTTTGCGTGGCCACTTTATCTGACCCGAGGACCCTTCTATATGATTTCCAGAGAATTTTGTTCCCGGACCCCGGAATCCCGAAAAACCGTGTATTATATACACTTCAATTTCAGCCGTTCAGAATGTCGTACCGAACCATGTTTCTTTTTCTCCCTGTTTTTCAATCACGCGTCCGAGCTCATTTCAGGAATCAACCTGTTCGATTCCAGGAATCAACTTGTTCGATTTAAGCTTCAAATAACGAGCTTTAACACATTTTTCACGATAATTCGAGTTTCGGCGAATGCTCGTTTGTGGCACGCCGGCACCCCCAAATGTCTTCCGTTGGGGCTCAAACTTTCGTGGCCGTTTTTTCTGACCCGAGGAACTTTCTATGGGATTTCCGGAGAATTTTGTTCCGGGACCCTAGAATCCCGAAAAACAGTGTGTTATACACTTCAATTTCAGCCGTTCGGAAGGTCGTACCGGGCCCTGTTTCTTTTTCTACCTGTTTTTAAATCACGCGTCCGAGTTCATTTCAGAAATCAACCTGTTCGATTTCAGAAATAAACTTTTATCGATTTCAGCCTCAGATAACGAGCTTTAACACATTTTTCACGATAATCCGAGTTTCGGCGAATGCTGGTTTGTGGCACACCGGCACCCCCAAATGTCTTTTGTTGGTGCTCAAACTTTGCGTGGCCGTTTGATCTGACCCAAGGAACTTTCTATGTGATTTCCAGTGAATTTAGTTCCGGAACCCCGGAATCCCGAAAAACCGTGTATTATACACTTCAATTTCAGCCGTTCGGAAGGTCGTACCGAACCCTGTTTCTTTTTCTCCCTATTTTTCAATCACGCGTCCGAACTCATTTCAGGAATCAACTTCTTCGATTTCAGCCTCAAATAACGAGCTTAAACACATTTTTCACGTTAACCCGAGTTTCGGCGAATGATAGTTTGTGGCACACCGGCACCCCCAAATCTCTTCTGTTGGCGCTTA